>NW_027289990.1:0-931 GCF_016086655.4 Lepeophtheirus salmonis | reverse complement strand
CAAATAGAGCCCGCTAGCTATATGCAAACTTCAACTCTACCCCAGAACCCTAAATTTGACAGTGCCTAACCAAAAATGGCATATGATGGGAGAACAAACTCTGAGAATAAAATACAAGGAAGACTAGACTATACTTTCATACCCCAGAATGCTGGAACAATTTAGGGTTTTGCCTTCTTAGTTTCAGACCATCATCCCATTTTAACAACTTTTAATAGTCCAACAAGGGCAAAAACCTTCTGGAAACTTAACATCTCCCTTTTGGAGTCAAAGGAAATCTGTAATGCAAATTTTTAAAAATTAATGCAAGTATAAGATCAAAATTGGAGTTAGGGGAAATAACGTCGTGGGACGCCTTAAAGAACATAGAAAAACAACCAAAAGTAATTTTTGCACAGAAGGGAAGACAAAGGGTAAAGATACGAAGCACATTCTGGACAAATAAAAGCATTGAACAACAAAACTGTAGATTCATAAAAGAAAGTTTGCTAGCATATGAAAAAAAAAAGGGTTTAATGATAAATTGCTAACCTGGTGGACCTCAACATTCCAGGGAAGTTTTCTTTCAAATATTTGCAAGACCTTCGACACACGAAAAAATGACATCTCTAAGGATACGAACAGGAGAATAACTGAGGATCCCATTGAAATTGCTGAAGAAGCCTGTTATTTTATTCTAAATTATACGGCTACCCTGAGTGTCCTATATTCTGTACGAATTTTATTACAATTGGCGACTCATAAAAGATCCTTTAAAATGGAAATCATCTTTACAACGCTCCTTGGGATCAAAATATGGAGAGACAGATAATCAAATTAGTTATACATTTAAAGGCATAGACGACCCAATTACACAAATTGAGATTACTAACTTTATGAGGAAATACAAGTCTCCAGGGCTCTCGGGCCTGCCCTTTGAATTTTATAAATC
>NW_027289989.1:0-1156 GCF_016086655.4 Lepeophtheirus salmonis | reverse complement strand
CTGCATTGGACTATTGAGAAAAAAAAATATGAATTCCTAATCTACTTGGCTGTCTAGTTTTGCTTTATTGTTGTTTTAAAGTTAATTCCTTCTATTTACCTGTGTCTACCTGAAAGGGGATGCCTCAGTCCCAAATAATACACCTTTCAGCCTCTCTCGACATATCACCCAGCTTATCAAAAACAAAAGGAGGGCTTTTGATCATTGCAAAGAAAAAGTATTTGTCTCTAATCTGCCCTGTATGGGAGAGGCTAAACAATAGCATAGCCCCCCCACCGGTGGAGGAGACAGAGGGATTTCTGGGGTGATGAGCAAGGGTTGTTAAATAGGGGCACGACAACAGCTGGTGAAGTGTGCACGATTTCCTTCCTCTCTTGTAACAGTAAAATTGGTCAATGTGAACAATGTTCTGATACTTCAATCTCTATTGAAGAGACAAAGTGGACATTAACAGAGAAGGGAAGTAAACCAAATTCTTTGCAAAAGCAGAAATCTAAAATAAGACAAAGGAACCATCAACAAAAGAAGAATGTAAAAGTGCATGATAAAGGGGAATATGACATTTAACGGATGGACAACAAGAAGGAGTTGGTGGATAATCTGCTGAATGGTCTATCAGCAGCTTCAACAAGTGGGTCGGCATTGAGTATAGAATGGTCTCTTTTTATTTTTTTCAAAATGAGTCCATCACAATAACAGCAATAAGGGCACTAACATGCCGGCTGAGGAGTGACTGTGGTTGACGGAGTCAGAGTTGTCTTCTTTAAAGGCCAAATCATCTGCAAAGGGACTGGACAGGCTGTCTCTCAGTGACATAACCTCCCTATGAGTATCCAGGTTTGCCAATGTCTTCAACTTAATTGTTGTGGGTGAGGTCAGCCTTGAGGATTTTGCAAGAGGTAGGACAACTCTAATTCCTAAAGTTAAAAACCCTAAGAAATCAGGAGATTATTGACCCGATCACATTCATGAGCCAACATACTAGGGTCCTGTAAAAGGTCCTGGTGAAGCGGCTCGAGGAAATTGATCCTCTTAGGGATTAACAATTGGTATACAAGAGGCTTGATAGATAAGATAGGGAATATCTACCCTCGATGGTATCCTTAGGGAAGGCATAAGGGAGAAGAGGACTTACGTTTGGCATGGCTCGATATTC
>NW_027289988.1:0-1678 GCF_016086655.4 Lepeophtheirus salmonis | reverse complement strand
GTATTGAGTTCCCTAGATCCAGTGGTTAAACAATACACGTGGCGAGGAAGATGTTCAAACTCCTCCCTAGTTTGAGGCTCGCTGAGCTCCATGATGCATGTGTGAAAATAGAACTTGTGGAAAGTGTGGAGGAAATTGAAGGGAAGAAAAATGTTGAACTGACAGCGATAATTCGTAACCATCTTTCTAAATATGGATGTGACCATAAGGACTTTGATTTTGCCACCTCTGGTCCTACTTTACCTTGTACCAAAGATAAGGAGCTGTCCCCAACGACCGCAGGATACTAAGGGGCATGTCAACCTCCCCTTTTGACATGAGTGGAACTCGTAGGGACCGCCGATGAGCGTCCAAGATGGACAAATTCAACATCTACGCTTCACTGTATGGGAAGATGTCAGCTGAGAGAAAAAAACATTATTGCTGCATTGTTCTGGAGTGGAAGTGCAGCAATGGTTGAAGACCCTTAGCGTTTTCGCTGGAGCTGGAGGAAAATGAATTTCAAGGAGCGACGAGAGTAATATCTAAGGCACTTTCGACTACCAAGTCAGCATTGTTCTAAAGTTTTAGGCGTTCTGAAATTAAGCAAGCAATTGGGGAACCCATTGACGACGCTATAACAAGATTAAGGAGCATTTGGAAAATTTATCTGTAAAGGGTGTTCTTAGTCATCAGAAGACACCAATTACATATGAAACATATAAAGGATTAGAGTCCACCTTAGCGAAAGTGTACGCCCACGTTACATACGGGGGCGATCCGTAACTCTTTCCTACGTGAACTAGTGAACTTCGGTAAATGGTTGATAAAGGGACACTGAGTAGAGCATCTCTTATATTTTCCGTATTGAAGCCTAATGGTAAAGTTCAGGTAATTGCTGGTTTTACACATGCAATCTATGATGGATAAATATTATTATCCATGCACCTATTAGGGCTGGGGATTATTATTTTTATGTTTGCAGATCTCGGTGGATCTAGTTATTTCTCCAAGCTGGACTTCGCTCATTACTATGACCAATATGCATTGGACGACGAGTCCAAGAAGTTTCTGGTTATTAACACCCATTGGGACTGTTCCAGTACAATGTTCTCCTGTATGACCTTATTTTTGCTCCAGATATCGTGCAGGCACCCCAGGAGAAGCTGTTTGAGGCCATTTCTGGCATTAATCTACATCAATGACTTACCTGTCTTTTAGAAATCGAGGGAAGAACATCTGAAGACGTTGGAAGAAGTTTATGGTCGATTGCCAAGGTTGGTGCTCGTCTTCAGCAAGAGAAGTGCAGGATCATGAAGGATGAATTGACTTATTTTGGGTGCAATTTGGTTTCCTAGCGTGGTGTCTACTAGGCTGTCTCATTATGCTATGATCCTGTCGTCATTCACGTATATGATTGACGATGTAGAAGGAGTTAACAACTCACAAGCAGAGGCTTTGTATCGCCTTTCAGTTGATGATGCCTGGTGAATGTACAGATCCTACTGACTTAATTATAGTTAGAACCTTGTCTATGGTGAGTTGTCCGGAGTTGACAATGCTATCTGGTGAAGAAGCGGATAATGAACTGCCTAAAGTCATTCAAGCGTCAAAAACTGGTAATTGGTCTGCAGTGTCTGAAATGGCGTAAGTTTAGGAAGCAGGATCGTATATCTCTAAGAAATTGTCAATTGTTTTG
>NW_027289987.1:0-1230 GCF_016086655.4 Lepeophtheirus salmonis | reverse complement strand
AACAACAACAACAAGGAGCAACCCAGACTGTTCAATACCAACACACTAAACAACAACAACAACAAGAGAGAACACCCAGACTGTTCAATACAACAACAACAAGACACAACAACAACAACAAGGAGTACATGATACAGACTGTTCAGTGTCAACAACAACAACAGTACAGACAGACTGTTCAACAACAAGAACAACAACAAGGGTGAACAACAAGAGTACAGATACAACAAGAACAACAAGACAACAACAACAACAAGAGTATCAGATACAATACTGTTCAACAACAACAACAACACAACAAGAGTTCAGTGATAACAACAACAAGAGTAGAACACAGACTAAACAACAACAACAACAAGGAGTAGCAGACAATACCAGACACACTTCAACAACAACAACAACAAGGAGTACAACAATACCAACACTGTTCAGTGATCAACAACAACAAGGAGAAGACCCAGACTGTTCAGTGTCAACAACAACAACAAGAGTAAACAACAACAACAACAACAACAACAACAAGAGTAGCATGACCCAGACTGTAAACAACAACAACAACAACAACAAGAACAAGAGTACAGACCAACAAACACTGTTCAACAACAACAACAACAAGAGTAGACAGATGTTCATACAACAACAACAACAACAGAACAACATCAAACAACAACAACAACAAGGAGTAGTAACAATGATACAATGTTCAACACTCAACAACAACAACAAGAAACAACAACAACAACAACAACAAGGAGTAACAACAATACCAACACAGTGTAAACAACAACAACAAGAGTTCAGTGATACAACACAACACAACAAGAACAACAACAAGACTGTTCAGTGATACAACAACAACAACAACAACAAGAGGAGCAGACCCAGACTGTTCAGTGTCAACAACAACAAGAGTAGCAGACAACAACAAGAGTACAGTGTCAACAACAACAACAAGAGTAAGTACAACAACAACAACAACAACACAAGACTGTTGATACAACAACAACAACAAACAACAACAACAAGACTGTTCAACACCAACAACAAACAACAACAACAACAAGAGACAACAACAACAACAACAAGACCCAACACTGTTCAAACAACAACAACAACAAGGAGTACAACAATACATGAGACAACAACAACAAGGAGTCAGTAAACAACAACAACAACAACAAGACTGTTCACAACAACAACAACAAGGAGACCAACACACAGTGAACAACA
>NW_027289986.1:0-1106 GCF_016086655.4 Lepeophtheirus salmonis | reverse complement strand
ATATAATATTAATATTTATGGATATTTTATTCACAAATTTAAATTATAAGATATTTGAACGAATATATGCTAATGTTCAAGATATGTAGGAACTGCAACTACAAAAGCCTGGTCGGAAAATCATATTCATGTTGAGGCAGGGAAGAAATCCAACTTGAATTTCAAAATGTAATAAGTAAACACTAATTAATAACACAGCTATGTACTTCAGCATAATGATTGAAGATAGTAGGTAGCCGAGGAAGCATCAAATTTGCAAATAGCGCCCAAAGGAAGTTAAGCTCATTCGTAGACTACACGTGGAAAACAATGAATGAAAGAAAGAAAGAAAAATAATATCACTTTGTATGAGCAACAAGTTGAAATCCATCAAATGTACTCGTATATGTAGGATTACGAACAAGTCGAACAATTCTTCAATCTTCTTCAAAGTAAATGAAATAAAGTCCAGACAACAGGGCCAGAAGAAAGACAAGGATTTCTATATTGCATACTTTAATAATTAATTAATCAATCAATGGAATAGTCTTAAATGATACATACCAATATAAAATAAAACAGAAAAAGAAATGAATGATCAGGGCGTACTCACTGAGCACTGAGTTGTGCAGGACACCAACAGATTCACGGAACGAACTCCGGATCAGAAATTTTTGTGGTGGAATCGGAGTTTTTGGTTTTGTTTTGTATATATTTTTAAAATTTTCCCACGCTCACAAAACAAATATTTGATTAATTTAGTATTTAAGTCATATGTAAGTACGTCATTATAATATACATTTAAATTTTAAAAATGGCGACGCTTATGTTGATTCTTTTTATTAATCAATTAATTATTATTTAAATTAAACTATTTCTTTTATGTCAAACAGTTGTATTTTGGATTTAAAAGTATAACAAACATTTGAATTAAGATGGAGTCTACAAGACTTCGATACATGAGAAGACGGAAGGAAATCAAGGAGTCACGGAAGGAAAGGAGAGTCAATCAATATATTACTGAAGGAGAAGGGGAGAAATATGACCTTGACACTGTTTTGGAAGGATTAGCAGGGGTGAAATCTAGTACCAAAACTGACACTGGTGTTGTTAAGAAGAACAAGGAT
>NW_027289985.1:0-2071 GCF_016086655.4 Lepeophtheirus salmonis | reverse complement strand
AGATTGTAACAGAGTCACAATCTGCAATATGCGTTCAATATGTCGATGTTCATGTGTCCTGCAGTTCACATACTATTATAAAAAACAGTACTGCTCTTCTTTGTGTTTTTTTGTATTATTTTGGAAAGAAACCTGTCTGTTTTTACTTGCTTACATCAATTAGAAAATTTTTTTTTTTAAGTTATCTAATTCGATTAGAAGAAATGAGAAGATAAGAAAGAAAAATTAGTCTTTGAATGGAATATTCATATCTCATGAGTTTGAATTTACTCCAACTACTATTTACAGGACCCTTTCCAAATAGACCTTTCTTTCCCTTCTTAATAATTATTTACCTTTCATAAATTTATATTTCTTTGACAGACCTTTAATCCACTTGATTGATTGTGTTTAGATATCATATATAAATCTTTTTGTAGATTATTCTCATGTAGTTAGGAGAAAGTTCCAAGTCCAAAAAGAGTCCTAAGTCTTTGGTGGTTAGTTTCAAGTCTTCATTTATAAATCAAACACTTTAAATATCCGAATTTATTTCTAGGTTTTATGACATTTATTAAGACAATATTCAAAGAATGGAAGATCTTGCAAAAAAAAAAATAATAATGAGTCAAATTAAGCCGCAGGCTCCACTCCTGGTGGTGCCCTTCCGTCAATTCCTTTAAGTTTCAGCTTTGCAACCATACTTCCCCCGGAACCCTCAGAAATATACATGTCTCCAAGATGGAGCCCAATGCCATTGAGATTTTCATTTAAGCTTGCAAGGACTTCATTCCAGTCCTCCTGTTTCATAGCAAGCTTTAAAAGATCTGAAACACGGACCAAGGAGTCTAACATGTATGCGAGTCATTGGGTGTAACTAAACCTAAAGGCGTAGTGAAAGCAAATGCAGGGATGATCCTTTGTTTAAAACTGGAAAAAAATCTAAAATATAATAATCGTATTATCATTCTTGCTTTGAATTTGTTTCCATTTCCATTCATTTTTCATCTCTTTCTTTATCTTGAAAAAATCACAAATTATATCACCATCGAAACCTCTGTCGAAAAACGCGAGACAAGACAGCAGTTACATCAAACAAGATGAACCCCTCCTTACTCACCGAAATCCAACTACGAGCTTTTTGACCGCAACAACTTTAATATACGCTATTGGAGCTGGAATTACCGCGGCTGCTGGCACCAGCTCATAGAAATGGCGAACTTATGATTGGGATAAGATCTGAAACTAAGTGAGAGAAAAATCCTTCTCCAGAAAAAAACAAATAGATCAACTGATTAAATAATAATAACTGCTTTAGTATGCCAAACTGCCAATAGAAATGCCTCATAATAGCTATGATTGGTATATCCGACTCGCAGCTAGCTGCGATCTTCATCGACCCCCGAACCAAGTGATCTCAAGGAATCTTCATCTAGTTACCATTATAATGTTTTATTTAGTTAAAAGAAAAATGTACTTTTATTTTTATAAATTAATTCTCTTAATATATTATAATGATCTTAATTTAATTTAAATTATTGTTTTGATTATTTATTAAATAAAAGGATTTGAAAGAAATAAATTTGATTAATAATTATAATGATGATTTATTTCATTTAGCTAATGATCCCAGATAAGTAGAAGGCATGATGCACACTGAGGTATCGATTTATCTTTTTTTTTTAAAATAAAATGAGACTTATTAAGATATATTTTGAGATAGTTTGAACAGTCCATAATGAATTGAATCAACATGAAATTATTGATCTTAAAAAAAGTTGTTTTTTTCAATTTGTTTTAATCAAAGCACTTTTTTTTATTTAAGAGAGAAAAAAAAGAAAGAAATATTTTCATTGGCTATTAATAAATTCCTTTTCATACTAACGTAAGTATTCTTGGGGTTGTAGAAATCATTTCTTCATATAATCGTCTATATTTTCAAAGTGGCATTTCCATTCCTAGTTATAAATGGTATTATTAATGAAGAGTAAGGTTTATCCCTAAAAAAGGAAGGAATGTAGAAATGATTTCTTAAAAAAAAATTCAAAAAAGTTTCTAATTCAAAGAAACAATCTTATAATTCGAAGTTCTC
>NW_027289984.1:0-1079 GCF_016086655.4 Lepeophtheirus salmonis | reverse complement strand
GTATAAAATAAAGCCAGGAATTTATTTACTATCTCTAGTTATATGATAGTGTCCTTTTCGTATTTTAGTCAATTAAAAAATATTAACATTTTCATAGCATATGTACTCTTGGCAATCCGACAGTCTTGATTAATTTTACTGGTATTGGTCCAATAAATATCTCGACTATGTTTCTTACAGAAAATACTCAGGCGCAGCTTCGCTTCTTATCTGAAGTCTGCCTTTGGTGATGTCTTTTCTAGAAAATTGCTTATGTAATTTTTTCATTATGGGAGTCCCAATCATTTGCAAGATTGGCTAAAAGTCTTGGATTGTCTTATCTAACATGGACCAAATTTTGTTCAATTTACCCAACATTGTATTGTCTAGGCCCTGAATCTTGACATAAAATAGCCTCCTATGCTCCTTCAATTATCACTTCTTATATATAGTGTCTGCAAGCGAAGTAGAAAACTTTTCGGTCATGTCTGCCTTCAATCAGTTTTGCTGTGCTATGTTGATGCCAGCATTTCTAGCTATGTTGTTTTTCTGGGTCAATTTTTCCAATAGGTCCAATTTAGTCTTGCATTGTTGAGGTCGGATGGAACCTGTTATGAAAATAATTTCCCTTCCTCGTTACGTGGAGACGAGTGCAGCGAGACTATTAACTATTATGTTTTATTTAGGATATAGTCATTTGTTTTGTTCAAGAAAAAGTATTTTTTTTTGTATTATATAGCATAGCCATAGTCCATAATCCAAATAACTGGTATTTTTAGTTTTTATAGACCTCGGAAAACGGGAAAAAATTAAATATTATAAGGTTTGAAAAAAGAGCTAAAATTCGAACAGGTCTACTGTATCCCCCATCAAGTCGTCTCCTTAATAAGCTTTACCTCTGGTCCTTTATTTTTGTCTTTTAAGCAATGTTCGTGAAAGAATACAAATATAAATTCAATACCCTTATTTACAGCTCCATTCCACCATAAAAAAAATCCCATTGATATTAATGGAACAATCAAAAATATTAGCCATCTATGAAATATACTCATCAAAGGCTCTTTAAAAAGTAAACTACCCATTAAAGATATAGCAAAATA
>NW_027289983.1:0-6931 GCF_016086655.4 Lepeophtheirus salmonis | reverse complement strand
GACGTTTTCAAATCTACTGTAACGGATAAAAAGCGTCTAAGTCGTAGCATATCTTCATTAAACATTCATGCAACAAAATTCAGATAGTTGTAGATTGTTTATCAAAAGACGCAATCAAGATTTCCTCACGTTGATCTCTAAAGGTAACTTTTAGAAAACACTTTATTAATATTTTTATAGATTAGAAACTGAATTTTGTATTTAAGCTCATTTTTAGATAAGCCTTTTTAAAAGTTTTTTCCATGTTTCATTTAATAACGTATTTTTTCAGAAAACATTCTTTTAAATTTTTTTCCCATGTTCTTTATGACGTCATTTGTGGCATCTTAGATCATTATGTGTCATGTAGCTGCAAGTTAAACCCCTCCCCATTCAACGAAGACAGACATAGTTTTAGGCCAGATCCTCCTGCCCCTAATGTGATTTGTGAACTCTAGTATAGCTGCAATCGAAAAGGTTAACAAACCACCCTAATGTAAATAATATTAATACAGAGAAGATGTTTGTATATTTATAGTTATACATAAATATAAACCAGGAACAAAAATCAAAGTTCTATATTTTGTAAATATATATTTTCAATTTCTTCTTAGTAGAGCTGTCAAAAGCATGTAGATAATATAATGTATATATTAATCTTAAAAATTTCTAAAATTGATAGTTATATAAATAATATATATATAATATAAATACTTTAGAATAAATATATAATATTTAAAGGGCTCATTTTGGAGGTTTCCTATTTTGTGATGTATTCACGAATTACACACATTTTTTAGATATTTGTATACGCAGCATTTTTGTTTTTGGGACTAGCTCATAAATTACATTGCTAAACCTAATCAACAATATATAATATTCTACTTTAGATTTTTTTATTTTGCTGGAAATAGGGGCTTGCCCCAGGTTTCAGGCCCCATTCTGGATAAGGAAGATATATTCTTTAAAAAACAAACAAAAACAAAAACATCATTACCAAAATAATTATTGAAAAACACTATAAGAAGGTTGCCCTTTTCTAAAAAGAAGCATATTCTATTTTTTTTTAAAGGTAATTTGGTAAAGTAAAAAAAGCACCATCATATTTTTTTTAATGATCCTTTAATTGGTGGGATAGAGTTACACAGGTTAAGTATAAGTCAACATTATGATATTATAATTAGTGATTGGACGATTCCAAAAATTTCCCAAATCGATTCCGTTGCCGATTTTAATAAAATTTCTTTATTCCGATTCTACATCGATTCCAATATTATTTATAACACAACTAACGGTCTTTACACTATTTTATGTCATATCATAGGGCTGTGGAGTAGGTACATACATATAATGTCTAACCCCACTTCTAGTATTTTGAATGTCACGGTGTCTGACTCCGACTCCAACACACAATTTTATAGCAATATATTTATTAGTCTATTTAGTCTTTTGAGAGCGGTGACTATAAATATAGATTTAATTTATGGCTCCAGGTAGTTACGTGACCCATAATTATGTTCCCAGTTAAATTCATCACCGGACATTTAACTCCCATTCTGAAGAGAGACATTTACTTACGTCTTACGGTTTATGTTTCTAAACTAGTGAATAGTTTTTGTGTAGGGATGTAGAGGGAGGGCTGGGCAGTTGGTACTGGATATGAAAGAAGACCAGTGATGGATGGGAGACGGATATGAATGATTTATGGTCTTTACGGATTAAAAATTAAGTCGTAATTAAGCTTTAAATCATCAAAAGGCCATAAAGAGGATTATACTAGAGTTATAGAACTAGATCCAGATGGTGATCTCGTTCATGAAAGTCTCCATGCATTTGTGAATATGATATATAATATTAAATAAATGTAAATATTTAATTAACTTATCACAATTATGGATTGTACTGCACTCGCTTCGACCCTTCAGTTGTGATCCGCTCCCTGTGCCTCAGGATTAAATTATCTTGCCATCTTGCATGTTTACAGGCTTGTAAGCGTTCCGTTCAATTTTTTCTTTTTTTGTTCATCGTTCAGCCATTATTTTAGGTCTGTTCCGCGTTCTGCTCCGTGTTCCAATTATCAGGTAGGTACCAGGATTGTACAGTATACATACATCCACTAGCGTACTCGTTAAATGATGCTGTACAGTTTTTGAGCCATAAAAAGTCGGATACTCCAAATTAAATTTGCTAAATTAAATTGAATGTAGAAAAACGAGTAGACTTTCATGTCTGTCTGGAGTGCCAAAGCTTTTTTTTTTTGTCAGAAATGTCAATGGGAATAATAAAAAAAATCAAACTAATGTTCAAAACACTAATAGCCAACTAAAATATCAATATTTTATTTTCACAGAAATAAAATAGCTATCTCCTCTTAATCTCATATATAAATATAGATTCATTAAGTCATAATTAATTATTAAAATCTATTATATATAATTTATGACAACTTTTAATAGTACTGAGTCATTGTACTCAAATTGCATATTGGTAGCACGTCAACCCTAAAGGAAGTTAGAATAATTTTTCTCAAAATTGAACATGAAATAAATATTCCAACGAATTATAGTTCATTTCAACGAACAAATGATTCTGATCCTTTTAAGTCACAGGTAATTGTACTTCAAGTAGCCAAAATTTCCCGCCATATTTATAGTATTAGGAAAATGAATAAATTATATTTCTAAGATAATGTGGGGCCAAATTAAGTCAGGTAGATAAAACGGAGTTTTTAAACTACAGTTCACAATCATGGGTATTTCAATTTATCTCAGAAATTTGAATTCCAATGCCTATAATTGACCGTAATATCTCTTTGAAATATTGCCTGTCATTTTATAAATATAAATGATTGAACCTTTGTATATATGATTTGTGTATTTTTGATAAAAATGAATAGTTTTTTAAACTTAACCCCCGACATGTAGGCGACATGGAAAATACATTGCAGCCAACATTAATAGAAATACTATTACCCTTGATTGCAGCCAGTAATGTCTAATATCTAATACCATAATATCTACCTCAAATATCCACTCAATGTGAAGTACTTTAAATCCCCACGAAAAATTACTACAAAAAATAAAAAAACTAAGGGGGTGAGAATTTGTTTCATTAAGTAAAAGAGAAATTAAATTATTACTGCATAAAAGGGACATAAATAATAATTATGTACTTTTTAGAGAGGTTATGTCACATTTACACGAATATTAATATCGGGGGCGTCTGCAGGGGTGGAGGCTTTAGATACCTCCCCCATTTCAAAGATTTCCCCTGAAGTTGCATAGTTTCTAGGATATTTATCCTTTGGACACCAACCCCCCTACCGAAATTACTATTATCTATTGGAACGGAACGCTAAAATCTCATTTTAAGCGTTCAGCGTTCAAAAAAAAAAAAAAAATCCGTTCCTTTCACATGCCTGCATGCTTTTATCTTATGCATATTTGGTGAATTTTATGTGTGAACTAACTTGTTCTTTGTGGTAATGTACCATGTTCCTATTACCTTAGGGGGATTTGCATCCTAGCAAATGGAACAAAAACATGGTTTCCGAAATAAAACATCCTTTTTAGTAGTTGATAAAAACGAGAACCTGATTAATCTGTTGAGTTTTTTAGAAATTCTATGCCGAGGATGGGACATTGAGCATTGGGGACTAATAAATTCTAAGGAACCTCTTTCGTAAAGAAAGAATCGAAATTTATGAAATAAATGTTTGTTTTTGTAAATATAAATTATAAAAATAGAATAAAGTCAAGATTTTATATAATCATCTCTAAATGTATACTAGGGTGTCTTATATTTTAGATTATCTGTTCATTTGATTTTCTGTTGTGTATTGAAGAAAAAAATATGTTTAAAAAGTTTCAGTCTTCAAAAGCCGTTTTTGTGAGGTAAAATTAATTTTTTTAAATTGAATGTATCTATTTGTAAAGGAATTGAGATGTTTTAATTTTAAAGTTATATTGTTTAATTAAAGTTCCTTCCTCATGTGATACAGAAGAATATAATCTTCAATTTGCATTTTGAGTAAAAACAAATTGTTCCCAAATAACTTTTTTGGATACTTAAACGATCACAAACACTTTACTGATCTCCAAATTTAATTAAATAAATATAGGTGAAGCTGTACAATATACATTAAATTGTGATACATTTAACTTTACTTATCTTTTAAAGGAAGCTGTATTAAATCATTGGAAGTAAATCACTTAATAAATAAAATATAAAAATTGGGGTTCAACTTTCAATATCCAAAAGAAAGATAATATCAAACAAGAGTTTCCATTTCATAAAAAAACTACTAACTAGTTTAGAAATATAAAATAATTGACGTCACAAAATATATATAAAATATATGATGAACAACAAATGAAATGGATCAAGACATATATGACTCATATCTCTTACTAGTTCATTCTTAAGTTTCTGAACATGATTGAGTCACTCGTGACTAAGGAAGGACAATACGCACAACCTCTTACTGCAATCTTACACTTTACACCGAGGACATAGACTACTCACAAGAATAAGTCGAATAGAACTAGCATAGCTAATAGCCACACTCTACTCAACATAATAATCTATACTTTAGAGATATTCAAGAATTGTGATTGTATAGACAAGGGGTTGGCAAACTATGGCACGCGTGCCACTTCTGGCCCACAGAGGCATATTCACTGGCACGCACAAATTAGAACATATTCCCCTAGTTTGTGTGTGTTTTTTACCATTATTGTTGATAGTGGCAGACTCATTGATTAGAAATGTTGAAGTTTGGCACTCCATGTCTCAAAGGTTGCCTACCCCTGCTATAGACAATAGAGCAGGTTTGAAATTTGTGAAGTAATCTTACAAATTGACTTATATATTTTCAAGTTTCATAAATTAATAGTAGTTTATACCTATAATTTATAACCATTTAGAAAAAAACTCTACGACAACTCAATGCAAGCTTCAGATTATAAATAAGATATATTTACATAAATTAGAATACTTTTCGTAGCCGGAGTTGAAGTTGGTACAAATTTTCCGACTCTTAACTCCGACTCCGATTCTGCAGTTCTAGTTACAGCACTACTAACGAGACTAAAGAGTAAGATGGTAAAATTACTCGATGACACACTTTTAGAAACATTCGTTACGGTCCAAGATATATTACATTTAATAGACTTATTACAAAAATAACAACTGCTACACCAACTGCAAGTATTTGGAACACGCTTGTTTACGTTCAATTTGTGTTTTATTCGTTTCTTCTCAGTTTTTGAGCATACTTTGATCATAAATTACTTTATTACGATATTTTATAAAACTATAAGACTAAAATCATACATTTATAGGTTCGTTTACTCAAATATTTCATATCATATTTTTTTCGTAACTTAGAAAAGTAATAAGTAGTTAAATAAACGTAATCAATCATAAGAATCCCAATTACAACTTATTTTCTTGATACCAATTCCAGAAAAAGTATCTGATTCTCCAATTTCGATTAATCGTCCCATCACAAATTAAAATTACTTCATCTGACCTCGGAATTGTTTTTAAAGTTCATATACATAATTTCGACTGTGTATAGAACCTACACACATTAAGTTCAAGAGAATAGTTTCTCCCGAGCGTGTTGTCCATTGAACTACGTCCTCCATGAACCACATTTTGTCTTCCAAACAAGCGAAAATATCTATACAAAAAATCAAATCTTGAAAAAAATATTTTAAAAATTTAAAAAAAGGAAAAAAAAAGAATAATGTAATTTATCTTTGTACCTGTTCCCATTCATAAAAAAATTGGGAAGGGATTAGGCGAAATTATTTTAACCACTTCAAATGTCTAAATGTTGATATTCGAATTTCGCAAATTATAAATATTTATATGTGCTTCTGGAAATCAAAATTTTTCTAAAATTTTTGTCATCATTATATTTTATGGAAATGACTTTTTATGGAGACATTTTGAATGATTTTATGGAACATTTTGAATGACTTTTTATGGAGACATTTTGAATGACTTTTTATTTTAAATACAGAATGGAGCACTTTTGGAAGTAGCCATAGTTTTATAAAAAAAAATTTGTAAAACTCTTTGGATGACTTAATTGTTTATTTTACATTTCCTGTCAAAAAAAGAAAAGAAAAAATAGCATGGCAACTTTTAATATTTATTGTATTTTGGCTTATATAAATAATCTGCTGTTAAATAGTTTTTTTTTTTTGTTGTTTTTGATACATCTCAAAGGTGGATATTATTTCAATTTAAAAAAAAAAACATAACTTTTCCTCTTTAAAAATTAAACAAGAGCTCTTTAATCCGTGAATATCATCTGCATATTATAAATATTCGTTTCAACCTTTGTATCTGCAAATATACATTTGTAGATATTCGATAAATCATCATGGAATGTATAAAAAAATTGAAAATACCAAGTAAGTATTAATTATTCCTGAAGATACTCTAAGGAAAGAGGAGACAAATCGGTTTAAACAATAATGAAAAAAAAAAACCTTATTTAAGGAGACTGTGTATAAGGTGTATCGATAAGAGATTTATTTGATTTTGTTTACAGTTGTACTGGCTATTTTGATTACGTCACAGCGGAGTCAATTAAGGAAGAATTTCAAATTTATATAACTAATTATATTAATACATCATATAATAGTATTTTATTTTTGTATCAAACAATTATATTCGTGTAAATTTTTACCCTCTGCGGTTACAGTACTCAAATTAATTAAAAAAAAAAAATAAATAGATTAAAAGTTGTTAAATATAAAAAATAGTTCAGAACATACATAAATTAAATATAGTGTAGTGAAGAAATCAATAATTTACTTTGAATAAGTGTATATTATACACCAAATATGAAATGCTCATTTAAGAAACATAAGATTAGCAATAAGATTTTAACATAACCGAATATGATGCCTTGAACAAGCCTTTTTGCCTTGTG
>NW_027289982.1:0-561 GCF_016086655.4 Lepeophtheirus salmonis | reverse complement strand
CAATTGCATGGTTTAACTCTAATATCAACTCATATGTATTACATACAAAAAAAAAAATTTGTATTTGTTTTTTGAATGCATTTCGCGACCCCGCATCTGTGTCTCGCGACCCCCGGGGTCGCGACCCCCACTTTGGGAACCCTGCCTTAAACAATAGTGGACTTCCACCTTGATTCAGATCCAATGGTCTTACATTAGTTATTTTCTTTTTTGTCTTTGTTTATTAATTCCTGATTTTTATAACTTTAAAGTACATACTACAACTGTAAAGTAGTTAAATAGAATATGATTCGAACTACATCCTGTTGTATGTTGTTGTTGGGTTTCTCATTTACTGGAAAATTGTTGTTGAGTGGGATACTGTAATCAAATAATAAATATTAATGGTATTTAAGTTATTTTACACTGGAAGAAGAATAAATATATTTGAAGCTAGTCGTGTAGCAAACAAAAAAATGAACATTCATTTTCTAATTTTTATATTTTATGGTGTGATTATTATCACAAATGGTGCACTATATGGCTGTATTTTTAGAAGCCATGAGTCCTACATTTTGGAAT
>NW_027289981.1:0-11726 GCF_016086655.4 Lepeophtheirus salmonis | reverse complement strand
ACATATAAACGTTAGAGTCCACCCTAGCCAGAGCGCAAGCTCACGTTACACACGGGGGAGGCGTGTACCTCTTGCCCTACGTGAGCACGTGTGTGATGACCTTCGAGAAATTGTTGATGAAGGGACACTGAGTAGAGTAGTCTTTTGATTGGGGGTATCTTATAGTTTCTGTATTGAAGCCTAATGGTGAAGTCCAAATTTGTGCTGATTTTAGACACACAATATCACTTATCATCATAAAACATTTGTATCCCCTCCCTCATCCTGAAGAGTTGTTTGTGAATCTTGCTGGATGTAGTAATTTCCCTAAGATGGACTTCTCTCATTGCTATGAGTAATATGTATTGGAAGACTATTGCAAGAAGTTTCCGGCTATTAACACCCATTGGAAATGTTCTAGTACAATGTTCTCCCGTATGGCCTTGCTTCTTCTCCAGCTATCTTAGCAAGCTTAGGAGAAGCTGTTTGAGGGGAATATTCACCATTACAATCTAAATCGATGACGTGCTCGTCTTTTCGAAATCAAGGGAGGAACATCTGAAGACGTGGATAGAAGTTTATTGTCGTATTGCCAATGTGTGTGCTCGTCTTCAGCTGGAGAATTGCAGGATAGTGAAGCACGAATTGACGTATTTGCGGTTCAAGGTGTCAAAACAAAGCAAGTCATTGAATATGGAACTTATTTACGCTGTATTGAACTTTCCAGTACCTTCTTTGTGCACAGAAGTGAAATCTTTTCTGGGTTTCGTACAATATTATGGTCACTTTGTTCCTAATCTCTCTCCACAGATTCCGTAGCTCCACTTCATGAAGTAAAAAAATAGGTGTGCCTTTCGTGTGGACAACGGAGATGTAAGTTAGATTTACTCATATTCATATGCAATCTCCAATACATCTACCCTTGTTCACTATGATCCGTCTCGTCCATTGTTCTTATCTATGGATACTTCTGCTGTTGTTTTGGGAGCTACCCTCTTGCAGAGTGAAAATTCAAGTGGATTTTGCATCGAAAAAAATTAACATCAGCTGAATCCACCTATTTGTAAATGGATAAAAAGGCGGTGGGGATTATTTATAGTCGCAAAAAGTTTGAATGTTACCTGCTGGGACGAAAATTTACCATAACAACCTACGACAAACCTATACAGTTGACAATACAGAGTTGATAATTCTGTCTGTTATAGAAGTAGATAATGAACTGTCTAAAGCCATTGATGCGTCAAAAATTGGCGATGGGTCTGCAGTGTCTGAAATGGCATATGTTTGGAAGTGGGATTGTCTATTCCTAAGAAATTGCTTATTGTTTTGGGGCATCCGACTCGTGGCACCGACTTCCATCTGTAGAATATACCTGGATGAGCTCCACCAAAATCATAGAGGAATAATTAAGATGATAGTTGTAGCACACAATCCAATATCATGGCCAGGATGGACCAAGATATTGAGGACGGAGTCCAGTCAGGCAAAGTGTGCCAGGAACTCACCCGCGAAATCCTCTATCCGAGTTTACACCGTTTCTTCCGGCCTTGAAGTGAGAGAGAGTACATATTGATTATGCCATATTTAAGGGTCGTTTCATTTTAATAATGATGGATGCAGGATATAAGCCGAATATATCACACATACTTCAACGCTAACAACGCTGAATCAACTTTCTAAATGGTTCACACGATTTGGTTTCCCTAAAGTAATTCATTCAGACAACGGTCCGCAATTTATAAACTCAGCATTCAGATCAAAATTGTCTGAATAGATGGTGACTCTCTCATTGTCTCCACCTCATCACCCTCAATCAAATGGCCAAGCTGAAAGAGCAGTAAGAATAGTAAATGATCTTCTTACAAAAAACCCCATGTTTTCGTAAGAAGAGCCTTCTCGTAAATCAACTTTACCTTCGACGGTCTCCTTGATAGGGGGATGATGTTATGTGTTATTGTGTTTTTATATTAAGTGTGCTTGGTTAGCTCTTTTAATATAGTCCTTGATTCACCTTTAAAACTTTCATACATAATTATTTCACTACTCCGTATTGTGTTCCTAAGATCTAGTTGTTAAACACTACAAGAGAACAAGAAAAAGTGGGAGAAATAGCCTTGTGAGGGTGGAGAGGCCACTTTTGAGATCAACAAAGAAAAAAAACTATCTCTTCCGTTGCAAGATTTTTTTGAATGAGTAATTCGAATTCTTTTTTGACACTTTTGGACCCTCTACAACCCGGATGTTAACCACTCCACTAGACCTTTAAGGTGCATATCGAGCTGAAGGCCTACAGTGTTCCTCATCCAAACACTGTGACCATCAAAGGCACTATTATCCAGAACTCGGACGTCACACTTACGTACAAGTTGAGAAAATGACACTTGAACGTTATTGACGAATTTTCATTTGCTCCCTCCGAGCAGTTGGGTGTCTCCAGGACCACAGTCTCTCCCGTCAACCAGTCCTAAACGTTGGAGAAGAATTAAGTCTTTTTCAAAAAGGCCAAACTGGATCCGGAGAGGTTATAGAAACAGCCCAGGCCTATCCCCTCAAGTCTATGAGGACCCATGCCATCATTGCTGCTAAAGCAGCTACATTATTGATTAAGAAAGTTCAGAGATACATCTATTTCTAGTTTTAATTTTGGTTGAAATTAATAGTTAATTCATAAACTATTTCTTGTTTGAATTGATATTCAAAGCGTTCAGATTTTAATGTACCACTCAGTATAACAATAATTGTAACAGTTCCCTAAGTAAATCAAAACAACGTTTTCCTCAGTATTAACAATTTTGGATTCCGTTTTGTTTTGGTGGTGCCACTGCATCAGAACTGCTAAATTAGCCAATTGTGGACTAGTTAAACCAAATTTGACAGCACTTGTTCGATTTTTTTTCAGTTAGTGACTAGATTTTTAGCAGGAAAATTTAAAAAAATGTGTCCATGGTGGTCAAAGCTGCTGGTAAAAAAGACGAACGGTTTGCTTTAGAGGTCATTCATGACTCATAAGCATTAAAAGTTACATATGGAGCCTTTTTGGACTCTTATTAATGACCTCAAACATCATCCTTTTCTGATAGCATGTTCTAAAATAGATAACTATATTTGAAAGGTTTAGGAATAACTAATTAGACCAATTATAGGTATAAAAAACCTATATTAATAGAATGGTAATTAAATGGAAATGAAATTTAGATTAAAACAACCGTAAAATAAATGTCTTTCAGACTTAAAATAACTTAATTAATTATAATTATGACACAATATAAATTGATGAACCAAAAACAGTTTTTAATTCTTTATGGCACTCATTACACGATTGTATTAATTCAATTACCCCTTCCATTTCATCACATATTCTACTGTAACTAATCGTCTGTATTTAAAATCGTCCAACCTTTAAAACTTCATGATGAATAATAACACATTATAAATTCCTAAGATGTATTGATGCTGGTATTCTAGGATCCAGGTTTACCTGTAAGTACTGCGGGGAACCTGAGGGCTTGGAACTATTCTTTTGTGTGAGAGGGGTTCCTGGGATATATTGGATGAACCTACCACACTACCTTCGAGCTAATCCGAGGGCGAAGAGTATTCAACCATATTTCAGAGGCCCATGGCTATTTCTTCCCCCCAAAGTTCTCCGGCGTGCATACTAATCCTCTCGATGCATTTCTTAGAATATGGAATTTAAATTTAAACTGCCACGATTTGTGAATAGAACACATCAAGACCTCATCATGACAACGCCAGATTGAATTTTAAAAATTGCAAAATGAATTGTATCATTATTACTCACACTTGAAGGTTCTCCCTTGGGCAATAGGACAAACAAATATTTGTGATAAGTAATATAAATATATATATTTTAACAGCATCTATAATTTATTGAAGTTATCCTTATAAATTCAAAATATAAAATATATCTATATTAAAAAATAAAACTATGCAGGGTGATCTATAGTATATAAATATATACAGTAGAACACAAAACCAAAAATTTGGGCAAAAAAAGTCTATTTTCATGCTTTTTGAGGTAAAAGTAATCCGCAACACCTCATCTCAATCCAAGGGAAAAATTAAGGGAATACTCCAATCAAACCATAACATTTCCGTCCATCAAGTAATTTACAATCTTGACAAGATCTTCATTCTTTTTTCTTATTCTTAATCAAATCTGCTACTTGTGGATTAAAAAAAAGAATTCTCTGAAGAATAGTTATTCCATTGCATTGGCATTCATTATACAAATGCATTTCATTTGGAGGATAAGAGGCTTACTTTGATTAGCCGAGCCAAATTTCTAATATTTTCCTTACCATCACATTCATGCATTTGTAATCGTCGTTACAGGTAATCAAATAAGTGGCCAATTAACACAGGTTAACCAAGTCTGTGTGGAGGTACTAACTATGAAATAGACGCAGCAAATAATTGAAATTATTAAATGAAACAATAGACGCCTTTCACTCCTCCTATCAACTCAATATTTTGTCCGGCATCCCATTAAGGTTGTGTTTTTGGGTGAAGAGCTTTGTTTTTATCCAAATCATAGGAAGCTTCCAGAGTCCAAGCTTGTGTACATTGTGAGATCAAATACAGTTAGGATTGTTGATGCAATTCATAACGTCATAAAAATTAAAATATATTAATGTATCGTACGCCAATAAGTTAAAATTTGCGAATTTTGCTCCCTTCATCATCAATGAGGTCAGAGGACGACTAATATATACAATGTACCTTGTTTATAATTGTTTTATGCGTAGTAGTATTATTTGATGATTTTTAAATTAATTGAATTAATAGCTTAGATGTGTCTAATTTTATATTGAAAAGCAATGGTTCCTATGTTAATGTGCAAGAAAATAGAACACAGTGATCCTGGAACAAATGGAAGAGTATACAAACTCTCAAATGTATGTATCTAAAATTCATTGTATGTAGCTAAATCCAAAACTGTTGTACTTAATAATATAATTGTATCTATAATATTGTAAGAAGTAAGTTTAATTTTTATTTAAGTATTCAGGTTGAATTACTATCTTTACTGCACTAAAAAATTTGTCTGAGGGCATTTAAAAAAATAATATGCATGTTCTTATTTAAACTGGAGTCTTGAATGTATTTAATAGGTTTTCAGAGGCTTATATAATGTTAATAAATGATTTTCTTCATTATAGATATTGTTTTATTGAAGTCCTATAATTGTTCTAATAATATAATCTCCATGTAATTCAAGATACTACAATTTGTTACTTGATTTGTCTCCAAATCATGCCAAATATCAAAAATATATTGATTGAATGTTTCTCCTAAGAAAAAACGAGATTGTGTGATTCCTATCTCCGTGATTCGTCCCTCTTCGTTATATCCAAGGGATGACTGACTTGAGATGACATTTTAAATCAAATTTATTTTTGAAATTTTTTTAATAGCCCAATATTTGAAATTATCATTATTATTAGAAAATACAGTTTATGTATTATTTATGTTATTCTTACCCCCTAAGTAGTCTCAGGTCTAGAGTGTGATTGGTAATCATTAGAAATAACAACGCAGTAAATTTTTTACAGTTATGACAGTTCTAATTATGTTTATTTGTATCCTTCCGTCCCTTGATGCAATCTCCATGCATTAAATATTTAATATGTCAATTTTGTGTGGTGCAACTTACAAAATAGAACTTTCTCTCATTGCCTTATGGATATAAAAGTTAAAATATTATATATAAGATATTAAAATTTATAATTTTTAGAAATTAATAATTATTAATATTAAAATTCATAATTAAAAAAAGGTGAGTAAGACCAATGCTTGCTGAAATTTGTAGTTTTGCATTTTAATAATGTTTAACACCTATGTACTAGAGCTCTGTTGTACTCAAATGTCAAATATATTACCAAAAAAGTTTCCCCATTCCAGAGCTCACAAGTCTCACACAATATACTAGAAACCATAGGCAGAGTTTGTGTGAAGGACCTGTTTTTACTTTAAAGTAAGGCCTAGTTTATAAATACAACGAATGAAGTTATATTATTTTATGAAAATCCTACTTCGGCATTTATTTTGTGTAATCTTAGATTTCCCATTAAAGAAGTTTTATAATATACCCTTTTCTCATTCCAATATGGAAAAACTGTATCATATACCACGTGTAAATATAATCCTTGTATTACTTTAAGAGCCACTTTGGCCTGTTTTTACTTTAAAGTAAGGCCTAGTTTATAAATTTTTTCTCACTTTTACAAATATGTTGTTATGGGTAAATTAGAGGTTCAGATCCCGAATAAACTTGTTTCTCTGATGTTTACTCTAAGTCGGGAGGATGACATTGAGGTGTATAACGAAATTTTTTGGACTAAAACTTAAAAAATATTCATCTACCGGCAATGAAATTTCGAATGTATTTTAAATCACTAATTTTCAAAGAGATTTTTGATATGTACAATAATGTGTGGTCTTTTAAAAGGTTGCAAATATGGGATGGTCCATTGCAATTCTGAATACTTACTACTTCAATAATAAATGAAGGTTGAGTGATTCAAATTTATTCATATATTCCTCATACACAATTAGTTACAAAACAAGACAAACTTTTGCACTTTAGCATGCGAACAAGTCGAGAAAATGTCAATTTAATGTGATCGACGAAATTCACGTACTCCAAGAAATTGGGGTTATCAGGATCGACATCCAGACGGTTATCAATTCCAATGCGTTGGAGAGGAAGAAGGGTTCAATAAAAAAAGCCATATTACAACTGGAGGAGTTAAGTAAAACAACCCAGGCCAATCCCCTCAAGTCCATGACATTGACTTCAATAAATAAATATGTGTCCGAACAACTCATTTATAGGACAGAGGAGGAATATAAATTTTCTAACTCAGAAAGCTAACTTGGAAGATATTTCAAAATGCTAATGGGGAATTGTTATATATATTTATACCTAATAGGTTTATTGACAGTTAATACAGATTTTCTGTGTATATTTTTGGATAATAATTTATAAATAATAAAGTCATCCAGGGAGTCTCCTGGTGTAATATAAAGTATATGTATAAAGTATGCTCGTATTTCTCATTATCCACATATATCATATGGCGTAGTCGATAATCCAGACCCAACCTTAAGAAATAAAATGTAGGAACTTAAAAGTAAGAAGTTTGAGTTTATAAAATCAAAAGTTAAGGCATACAAAGGTCATGTCATCCGGAGCATTAATGAAGTGAAGCGTTCAAAGACAATTCAATAAGTAGAAGTTTCTCATCAAAGAACTCGTGGAAGCTGCATGTTGTAGAGGACATTTTAGAATTTCTGGAGTTCAAGTCTGAAACAAAGGAGTAACAAGAGAATGTCTCGATATTCATCGAAGAGAGAGATTGTATGGGTTACGGAATTATGACGGAACTCACGAAAAAAAAGGAGGAACTAGCTGGCAAGGAAGATCAAAATCAGCCTTAAAAGGATAGAGCGGGTAAAATACGGCAAAATTTCATTTAATGAAATTTTGGAACTATTGAGATGAAGCATGAATTTGAATGAATTTATTGAATGGAAACTCAGTTTTGAAGACTACATGTTATTAGCAGGAGTTTATAGCTACTCTCACGCAAATGAACTAGCGAATTTAAGATCATTTATGGATATAGAAATGAGGGAGAAATTAAGAGTCTCAATTCGGAGTAAAGAAGACACAAAGTTATCTGTTCATGAAATTTTAGAAGAATTAAGAAAATATTTTCGCTTACAATACAACATCTTTTTTGACAAAGTTAAATTCCATTCCATGTATCAAAAAGAACGTCAATCATTTGATGACTTCTATGTAGAGGTAACTCGAACTGTAAATTGTCCTGAATTACATGTACAATGCAGTAATAAGGACCGTTTATAAGAAAATATCAAAGTTAAATTAATTATGAGTCTTCGGGATGAAGAAACGGGGGGGGGGGGAAAACATATGGTAATACAAGAAAAAGAATGTAGCCTACAAAAATGTTCCTCAGATGTCGAGCTGAGGAATTGTGGAAGAGGGATGACGAAAAGTTAAATTTAGTAAATGTCAACAAAATTGCAAGAGGAAATTTCCGGGATCAAAGCCTTTATTATCAGAATTAGTTTTATGAAAAATCATGTTGAAGGAAAGATAATGGATTTTGTATTCTGTTCAAGAGACCATATTATAAATAAATGTCCTGCTTAGAAACAGGAATATAGAAAATGTAAAGGAATTGGTCATGGTAAGAAACGTGACCACATTTAGTCCCTCACCTTCAATACAAGTTCCATTAAAATCTCTAGAATTAACATACTTATGTAATTATAGTTATGCAATTCCAGATTCTGGTAGTAAGGTATCCATTGCAGATGGACATTAAAAAAAATTTGGAATACCACTCAAAGATTTGTATATACCTTCAAAGATTCATTTGAATGGAACCACTGGAGCTACTTTTAATCAACTAGGATCCATAATTTTAAATAGATGTTTTAGAAATGAAGAGATTAAAGAAGATATTATAATATTATATTATATTATAATTGCCAAGGAAAATGTTAAATTTGTAATGTCGTAAGTGTTGTGTTAAAAATTTAGATTTTCACCAGAAGATTATCCAAGCCAAATTGAGTGAGGTAGATGAAAAATAGCCAAATAACATAGTGCTCGTGGAATCAAGGAAATAAATTATACTGAGTTCAGAGCAAAATGCAGAATCAATATAAACACTTTTTAATCATGAAAACACTTTAACATAAGTTTTACTTATCCTACTTTCAATTTGGGGATTGTTTTTAGGGTAAAAAAATGACTCTGAACGATAATAGTTCCGAATTACTATAATCCCAAATAATTCGGAATTCAAATTTACTAAGAGAATTACTGTGATCAGTTTTGGATTTGGCAGTCGTAGATAAGTTTGAGTATTGTCTTCAATTAATTTGTATAAAATCCCCCTCATCCTAATTGTTCGCCTGTGTAATCTTTAAACAAGATTTATATATACTCCAATGTCAAAAAATTGGCAATGCAGTGAGTTTAAATAGGTAATTTTATACGATTAATATAAGGATCGATTTTTGAATTAATCAAATAGATTTATTTCCTAACTGACGTCATCAAAGTAGTACTTAAAATGGGAGGATTATAGCAACTGAGGATCCTTATCATATTTCCTGTCAACTTTGTAAGCTCATGTGGATCACTAATCAATGGATCCTAGTTGATAGATATTATGACTTATGAGTTATCTGTGACACTGATTTATTTACTTCCTGTTATAGGTGCTTATAGATAATCTAATGGAACGTAATGAAAGCTAAGCTGCTCTCCTTTCAAACATTCCTTAAATTGTCAGGATTACTGCGGGTTTTTTTTTGGGTTTTTTTTCATATGGAATGTGCTTAAGATTTACAACTAAACATTTTTTATGGGCTATAATTTGATTTCAGATTAACAGAAGTTGTTCTTCTCATCAGATATGAGTTCATGAGAAAGTCCCTATAAGCTTCGGACAGGAATTAAAACGGGGTGAGGACATTTAATCATTCTAACCAATTGTACGACTCTTTATTTCAATGATTTTCTAAGACTCTCGGCTCGACTACGCCTCGTATCAAAAAAGTATTTTTGATGCTTAACTTGAGACTCTATTTGAGAATTTCTCTGAAGACTCAGACATCAAGACTCGAGAATTACTTGGAATCGTGAAAATTTCTGTCAAATAGGATATAACTTTCTCCATGAGAATTAGAGATAATGTGCTCCTACTATATTTTTTATTATTATTCTCCAATTTTGTATAACTTTGAACAACTTCTTAAAAAATTTATATTAAAATCCCAAAGAAAATGTAATGGGATTTCCAAATATTTGTTTATAAAAGGAAATCTAAAATCAATTTTATTTACTTAGTTTAATATAGCTAAACCAGGGGGGGGGAACTTTTACCTCAAGGGCCGCACTAAAGTTATATTTTATATAAAATAATATTACACAAAAGATTTATTTCAAATATTTATTGAATACAAAATAAGTAACTTATCTGTATTGTAAGTGCGAGTAAAATCCCAATCATTAACCAACTTGTGAAAATTAGGGGTGATGAGGTTGTGGGGATTCTTAGAACAGAGTGAAAATTTGAGTTTATGTTGGCTGACCTGTTTTTTGATTTGTTAATTTTTGTATTGAAAAAGTATGCTTTAAAATTTACATTGAAGCAAATATCACAAGCATTTTCCTTGAAAAGTTAAAAAAACTTTAGTTTTGAAATTTATCTGAGTTAAGAGAAGCATTAAATTTAATCAGTGATTTGCTTTCACTATTTTTTCATTTGTTTCTTTTATAACGGATGCTCCACAATCTATTTGTGTTGGTGTAATGGAATATAAAATATCCGCCAAATCCTCTAAACTGTGTTCATTTTTTTTTGGCCATAAATAGTTGTAGTTTCTTTCATTTCATTATTACTTCCTTTGTAAATAGACATTGAATCTGCTACTGTTCACATACAAGGGATTCTTTGTTTCGTTATCTTTAAATGTTCTTGATAAATATGTGCAAATCAAAGCAATATAAAACCTTATATCATTAGAACGTGTCCAAAAACTAATATTTGTGTCTAGGATTCAAGAAGATAGAAAGGTTCAAAGATTCATTATTCTCATACCTTTTTTAATAATTTTTCATATGATCCTTCAGACTTTGGATTATTCGTGCATTCATTTGATTTAAAGAACCATGGAATGACATTTTGATATTCTATGAAGTGAGCAGTTGCAACTTCTTTGCCACGAGTCTTTTATTTTCATCTTCACATAATTGAAGTATTACTAACTAAACCAACTTTAATGTGGTTTTATAACTTCTTTCCAATACAAAAGTATATTAATGTCTTTAGAGATTAGTAAAAATACTAAATAAAATATGGTGTTTTTTGATGACGTTTTCTCTAGATTCAATGATGACATATAAAATATGTGACTATATTTAATTGTAGCATTAACTATTGCATTAAATAAACTATCTTAGCTGTGGCCACTTTATTTTTTTTAACATACACATGTAGTCTTGTATTGATCCTTATTTAATACTGCAGTTCGGTGCAGTACAGTTCAGTCCTGAAAATTAGAGTCCTAAAACTTAAAAATTAGGGTCTTTAGAAATTTTTTATTTCTTGAAAAAAAATATATTCTTGAAATTAACTTTTTGGGTTGTTCAACTCACCTCTAGAAGAACCCCTTCACGTCAAGTAATACTTTTAATTTAATTATCACTCAATAAAATCAATTTTATAACGTCTCAAATAATAATGAGTAATAAAACTAAAGGTTTTTGGTCAACAGGTGAATGAACTTTGTCTGAAGTCCTTCTTTAGTTAGTAGCTAATATACTTTTGCCAAATAATCATAATTATTATTCAAGGAGTTGTAGCCGTGTTGATAAACTTATATAACTGTAAGCAACGCTCTTCTTTTTTTTTTTTTCTATTGAATTTTCTCAGGATTAAATGATGGTATTTCAATGAATCCAGACATATTGCAATATCAACTGATTTTAACTATTTTTATCTCATGAGTACATGAGTGTACAGTTACTCATGTCTATAAAAATAGTTAAAAATACTTAATACAATATGGTAGTTGTTAGATCTTTTAATGGGGTCATCTCAGTATTCAATAATGTTGTATAAATTATGCAGCAATAATGTTTACATTGGACAAAACCATGTATCGTATGACTAAAC
>NW_027289980.1:0-4937 GCF_016086655.4 Lepeophtheirus salmonis | reverse complement strand
ATGAAATTCTGGAAGTGTATAAATGGCTATCAAATTGTTGCTTTTTTATTACACGATAGTGGGTAGAATGATCCCGAAAAGGATTCAATATATTTGGATCACAAGATCGATGAAATCAGTGAATAAAATTGGGCTAGTGATGGAACGTTCAAGTGTTGCTCCGATATATATTTTTACAGCTTTTTACAATACATATTGTTATTAAATACGTCTCCATTCCAAGAATTTCTGAGCTTTTTCCTGGGAAATCGCAAGACATATACAGTAGACTTTTTAATAGTTTGGACACACTTCATCCAAGCTTAAATCCAAATACCATAATGATTAACTTCAAAAAGGCGATTGATGGTCGCATCAATGCATTCCACGAATTTTTCCAGTCTAAAAGAATAACAGAATGCCTATTTCATATGGCAAAGAATTTGTAGATCTTTTTTTTAAAAATAAGTATAACACTACTACTTACTTCAACTCAAAGATTAAATATTTTACATCATTGGCATTTCTTCCAATGAACGATGTTATCGATGGTTTCATCAATATATCAGATGACGACAGTTTGTCACAACATTTCATCTCCTACTTTGAGATTAACTACATTAAAGCTGAACGAGATCGTAGGGATACTCGTCAAACGATGAAACAGACTTTTCCCATTCCACTGTGGAGCGACTATGAAAGAACAATAAATAATAATATTAGAACGAAACAACAGTATATAAGCGTTCCATCATTTTATTAAATTATGAAGCCTAATTTGTGGAAACAAATTGGTTGGCTAAAAACAAAAATGCTTATCCCAGAAAAAAAAAAACACGATCTGGTCAGGGTCATGAGACGCAAAAAAATATATATTAATGTTAATAAAAGATTACCTCCAAAAACGTTACATCTGTTGAGATACGTACCTTTTTCAAAGATGATACGTAAGAGCATATATTAATTAAGGAAGATTTAGTATTGGGTAAAGAAGAGTATACCTTTCAAGGTCGAGGATTAATGCCTCAAACAAATCGCTGGAGTCTTAGTTCAACGCAGATAGAAGGTATGTGAACCACCATCGTGGTTAAAACGACTCAGAAGCTCTGATGACTTTCGGTAATTCAAATTAAAAGAATTCTTACAACGGATTGTATGTTAATTTGCTCAACGGATCTAAATGGGTCCATCTGAAATGTTCGGAGTGGTGAAAAAATGGAGTCATCATTTGAGGAAAAGTGCTCAGTATGGAAATCTACCATTAAGAATGTCCTCCCTTTACTAGGATCAAACGAACCACTGAATTATAATCCTTCACTAAAGAGCAGGAGTGAGTTCCTTCGGGTCAATTTATATCAGACGGGAGCCCCGTGTAGAATAACTTGTTTCTATTCCATAGAACATAGCGGATGTTCTCTTGACGAGATTTCAAAAGTAATTATCACGGCTTCCGATTCCTTCTTTAATTTCCTTAGAATTCATTCAAAACAAAATGATAAAGCAAATTTCGAGTATTAGTATTGGTCATGAAAAGAAGGGCCCTTCATCGATCGCAAGGCGAAGGTTTGTACTACCCCAGTATTAACAATGGCATGGAACATACAAATACAAACGTCATTTTGAAGAATCCATATCTCATACGTCAAAAATGGTTGAGGTATAGGATTAGAAACGTCTTGTATTTTCACAAACAAGTCCCAGGAAATGATCCTAAAGAGACAAATTGCTATTTTTTGCCATAAGTAGTTAGTCCTCGTTCCATCTATTCTACGAATGTCAAAGAATACCCCGATCCCTTCGAATGGTGGAGAAGAACTTTGATAATGCGAGACCAAGTCTCTCCGGATGGCTCATTGTAACATAGTCACGATATAAGGATAGGTTGAAGATTGAGTGGCTCATCTCCAAAGTACAATACATAATATACAATGAAGCACAAGAACCAAGAGCTCCCTTCGTGCCTCCATGATTACGACTTTCAGGCAATTATCATCCTCAATTCTATCGATGGGAAATAAATACTAATACACAATATTCATTGAGTGTTTATTAATAATTATTTGTCGAGAGCTTGATCAAGAACCTGTCTTCATGATATGATTTATTTATCAGATCGCTGGATTTGCCGGTTTTCTTTTTTGTTTTTTTATCCTAGTATCGTTGACCTAATTTTAATTGTTTGATATTTCTTCGTGCTCTTTTACTTTATAATTAAGACTTCAGATTTAAAATAACTAAAAATGTTAAGAAAAGTTTACAAAATCAAGTTCATAACTATAATCGAGCCGATAAGCTTAAAATTTACAGAGCATTGCTTTGAATTTACATACCTTTTAATTTGATTAATTTTTATATTCAGAACGAGTATACTTTTTATATCATTTTTATATTTTCAAATTAGATAATCTACTAATTATATTCAGTATTGTTTCAGAAAGTAAAATAAGAATATACTATAATTATTATAATTATTCCTATATACTTAAAAACTCTTTGAAGGAGCTTATAAGTCACTGGCTATGGTTCTCATAATTCGATTTGAGATCCATGGAAGGTATAATTACCAGTCCTAGATATACAACTTTTAGGTATTCGAGTCTCTTATGTGACATCAGTTTTTGTACTCTTTGGAGATAAAGAGACGAAGACCATATTTTTCTAATTCAAAATGGTGGCAACTGTAGGCTTCAGAGTTTCCCTCGCTTACGCCTCTCATTTCCTCCTGTTCTCCTATGAATCAACCTTTGAATACCTCTCAAAGGTAGCATGATTTTCGTAAGTCTAAACTTTTCTCCTTCATTTATGCGAAAAATTAATATTTATAAAAATGGAATTTAATATTAAAAAATGAAATAAAATTGTTATATTTATTTGTGTGTACCATTATTGGTATTCTGAACGTTGATTGGCTTTTAAAATTAATTGTTGTTATACTGTGTAGAATGTATAAGCACTAAATGACGAATATTGACTCTGTCACGCAATATTTTGTAATTAAAGGAGGGTTGTAATACTATTACATCAAAGGGATTGCTAACAAATTTAAAATAAACGCAAAAGTTAACTTGACCTTAATAGGATTTAAATTGCATTTACTTCGCAATGATATTTGTGCACAAATTATAGAGAAAAGCAACGCGTTTGTGTCGTTCTAATTTATTAATTATTTATCATACATACTTTTATAGAGAAAATATTAATATTTTTATTCACAAATAGGTTTTGTCACCAAATAACAATTTTTTTCGAATATCATATTTCTAATAAATCAATTAATTATCTTCATTCGTAAAAGATTATATTCATGTAAAATATCATGTTAATTAATTTATGATTCACTAGAGAAATAAGCCGTATTTTACCATGTCAATACAAATAAAATTTATTTTTATTAATACGTATGGGAACGATGATGTCACTGCAGGTTCTCATTCATTAGGGATATGATAAAGGATCATTATTCATACTATATATTAAGCACCAATTAAATTAAGTAACAATAATGGATTCTAAGGGAATTTATGAGCTGTGAAGAAGTCGTGACTCATGATTTTTTTTTTTTGTATATTTTCTTGTTCATTCTGGGATTAATAATTTCATTGCAATCATTTTATTTTATCTTCCACAAACTTTTTATGAATTAAATATGTACATATATGGGTTCATTATATATTGTCTTAATAGAATAATGACATACTTTATGTATAGCAAGGAACATTTTGGTGTCGTGATCTAGATATTGTAGAATATACATAGGCTAAGTATACATTGTACACATCCTTTAATGATGATAGCTAATTACTTTGATTAAAAGTGTCAAGTTACTGGCTTCCCCGTCGACAAGTCAGAAATCGGATCCTTTTAGTTTGTTTTTATACACTATCTCCGGATAAATAAATCATATATTCCAATATTAATTTGAACAAAATCGCATTAAAGAGAAAATTTAAGCAACATTTAATGTATGTCATCTTTTGTAAATATGTATAATTGTTACATATGAATATAGCTCCTACTACGATAAGGAACTTCTCATATGTCAGAGATTACATACAAGGGCATCAGCGGCTGTATTTATTAAACTAACACGTCATCACACTTACTCTTTAAGAAAGTCATTGAATATATTATTATGTACATACTAGTGTTGAGACTTGGTCCGATAACATTTTATTTTTCGGTTCGTTCTCAAGTGATTTTTTCAATAGATAGTGATAGGACCAAATATTGCTCTTATGTAGCGGAGAAAAAGCTTGACAATTCGATCAATTTCATTTGTGTAAATTAAGAGCACTATCCAAAAATAATGTATTAAATTTACCACGTATAATATTCCATGACTCTGGTAAATAAATGGAGGCAGATTTAGTTTTGTAAACATGGTAAACATAGTTTCCTAAACAAGAAATGGTGTTACTACTAGATTTTCAGTGTATTAAATTGACATATACTTTTGCAAATGAAAATATAACGTTGTATATCCTATACTAATAAATAGTGGTGTGTTAGTCCTTATTTATTCAGTACAGTCTAGTCTTAGGACCGGTTCTATTGATTCTTTGGACTGTTAGTCCGTGGCACCGCCCTGAACTATCATTCCTTGGATTTTTACATTAAAATATCGTTAGTTTATTAACCCAAATACGATATAAATTAAGAACATTGCACATATCTTGCAAAAAATATTCATTTTCTCATTATAATGCACTTGAGACGAACATATTATGTTTTTTCTTATTTATATAATTCATTCTATTTACATAGCACAATAATTAAAAAAAGAAAAAAAAATCTCAATTATGTGACGAGTGTTCGATTTTTCCTCTTTTAAGCACCGACAAAATGTATTTGACCGTAGTCCTTGGTTCTAAATAAGGACTTACACAACATCAGAGCCCTACAAGAAGAGTTACGTCACGAGATTTCAGCGCCCCCTTGTGACATATATCAAATGGCCT
>NW_027289979.1:0-491 GCF_016086655.4 Lepeophtheirus salmonis | reverse complement strand
AGAGTGACATAGCTTAATCGACAACGGGATAAATTATTCTCTTAAACTCAATGTGCTTTGGTTCAATACTCTGTCCCTCCTAGAGGAGGAAAATATATGTACATTATTTATATGGACTTCAAAGACCATTCCTATGTCAGATAAAGTAGCTTAATACTTAATTGTAAAACGTGTTTTCTTATACTTAGAGTTGAGTAGTTTGTAAAAAAAAAAAAAACTACCTTTAAAAAATAAAAAATGTAAACCTCTGAAATATAAATTATTGCTTATCTTTGGTGTAAATTGTTTTTAAAATATCTATATGAATATAAATATAATCGCAATATTTTCCCAGTACTAATGCTCTTTTAAATGTTGAAGGTTCTCCTCTTTAAAACAGTAATTCATTTTTTCCACCAAAATCATATAGCAGGCAGCTTAAATTAACAAAGGTGTTAATGAAGGCCCATGCACAAATGATTAAAATTGTTCTTATGCCCCTGATGGATGCA
>NW_027289978.1:0-4635 GCF_016086655.4 Lepeophtheirus salmonis | reverse complement strand
AGCATATAAAGTTACATGCTTTCGTCTTGACTGTTGCATAGGTCATCATGATATAACTGTAAATGAACTTGAAAATTACCCACCAAGTAAAAATAGGGACTAAAGAAGCAAAAACCATCTACATTATCTGGTAGCTACATTACGAGGGCATACGTCATTTCTTCTCCAAAGTCTGGGGCAAATAACACAAGAATACAAAAGTATGAAACATACACACATCAAGCAGAAAGAGTCAAAACCAAAGATTGTCAATGTTGGAGGTGATAAGATAAAGTATAAATAACTTAGTATACAGGATTTTAATACTGATTTCACAAAAGCAAACGTTATAAAGTATAGGAAACAAATCTTATTTTTCAAATAGAGGGCTTAACATTCCTATTGAATCAGTGCAAGCACATTAGATGGCGTTCAAAAAATAAGACTTTGAATTAAAAAAAAAAATATCGTACCTATTTTTAATTTTTAGACTTAGTATTGTTTGAGCGGGCGTCAAAGAATGGACAGCAACATATTTTACTGTTGCAAGCCATGACTCTGAAAATGTAAACAGTCTTAATGGGCCTAATCCTGAAACAGTCAATCATGTGCAATTTTAATTTGTCGATTCCGGTCTGGTAATTTTGATATCATAGATGTACCACACTCTAAAATGCCAATTGCCAAAAATGTGGATGTGATTTTTTGGCAATGAGATAAGAATTAATGTCATAAAATGAAGAATAATCATTTATTTTAGTACAAATGTAGTCACATATCTTGTAAAGGATAGATATAAACTCTTATTTTTTTTAATATACTTTGGACAATTACAAAAAAAGTTGCAACATTTATTTTTTCACTAATATCAGAAAAGCTTCATAATTATAAAGTACAATGCAAAAAAAAAAATCAATAATTTTTGTTTACTAATCCTTGAGAAATTAAATAAATCTGGTTTTAAGAGATAGACCTAGTTTTTTTTTTTGAATTTATATAATTTTTGTAATTATGCACACAATTTCTTTATTTTTTCTGCAACTTCAAAATCATTTAAATTATTGATTTTTTCTAAATTATTTAATATAACTTCATACCAATTCAAAAGTCACTCCGTAAAGAAAAATTTGCAAGATAGAAATGCACAATCCAAACTGCAGTAAATTTTACATTAGCATAGTCCAAGATACAATTCCAAAATGGAAAGTTTTTTGGAAAAATTTAAATAAGGTAAGCCACACTATAAAATTGCAAATAGTTATTTGTAAAAAAAAAAGGTTGACCAGTTTTTCTTCAATAAATTGTGGTTTTATATATGTATATAATTAACTAGAATTTTAATTAAGTTTTTGAAGTAGGAAAAATTATATAGATTTTTTTAAATAATTGTAATTAACGTTCTATGAATTAAAAGTGATGAAAATATTATATTAAACTAGGAATTATATATTCAGGAAAGACATCAACAAAATACACGCGAGGAACCAAGATAAACAACAAAGAAAAAAGCGAAAAAACAACCAAATTTATTTAATTCAGTCTTTTTCCCTATAAAAAAAACAAAATTTGGTTTTAATAAATCAATTTTTTTAAACCAATATATTTATTAAATAAGTTTATTTTAATCCCTTTCCATAGTAATTTAATCCACTCCCTTGTGCAAAAGTTGGTTTAAAATATGGGCATAATTACATTTTTTTTTTTAATTTTCATATATGGGTGTACATATGTGTTAAGTCTTTTGAATCATTAATGCCCAAGTAGGTTTATCTAAAAATGTATGAAATAAAAATTAAGTCGCATTAGTGTGTATGAAATAATTATCCATTGTGATCTCTGTCAGCAGTTGTGTACTATATTTTGTTTAAAATTATCTTAAGGTGTGGTTATTACGCTTTCTACAATTTTGACAATATTCGTGGGGGTTGTATATTGTAGGCATTCTTGGCACGTATAAAGAAAAGTAACCAAAGATTAATATGGTCAGCTTAGCAATCATGACGTTTCGTAAGATTACATAGGGGAACAATTAGGGTGGGGAATTTGTACAAATAAATTGAAGACTAGAATTGCACTTATTTGAGTGAGTATAATCCAAAACTGATCTTAGTTTTTCTATCAGTCATCTGAATTTTGAAATATCTGGAATTATAGTAATATTTGGACAATTATTGTACCCTGAAAAAAGTCCTTAAATTAAAATTAAGATTTATAAACTTAGGTACGAGTGTTTTGCAAATGATTCAGACTTCTTTCAGTTTTGGATCGTTATTAAAAAATGATTTATTTTTCTATGAAGGAATATTTTTTTCAAACTGATACTTATAACCAAATTTGAGCAGTTTTAAATGGCGTAGTTGTTCTTTATTTGGTTAAAATTTGCCGATAGAATTATATTTTGAGATATTTTTTGATATGTTATATTCAACCTCCCAAGGTTGATACACCATGGATCTCAGAATCACAAGCATAAGATATACGTAGTGATATCAAACCTTAAAATATTATTGCTGTTCGAAGTCTATTCCAATTTTGGCCCTTAATTACTGCTGGACGTCATGGGCCATAATTTTGAAATATGAATGGTCGTAACTACATTTTGATATATTTTTAATTAAATTTACAATTGTTCACACTAAGTTATGGCTTTCCAAAAATGTTTTTGTCGCTAAAAATAATTACACAACCCTTATAAATTCACTTTGTCGATTGCAAAAAAAATAAATAAAAAAATATTATTATCATGCTCAAATATAATGTATGTATTTTCAAAAACGACATAAACCTGAAAAAATGAACAAGGAATCATCTCACCAAGATACTTTTGCGTCACATCAATTTTTTAATGGTTTCTTCGACACGAATATACTTAAACTTAAGCTGGACTTGTTTTATTCTGTTACTAATTGCCCAAGATACAAAGATACTTATTACTATTTAATAATAACTATACGTTGTTATTTCTTCAAAGTCTAACTTAAATTGAGTATTGAAGGTTTTGGATTATTCAACACAAAAAATTGAATGATAATCATTTTCAAAAAGGATTTGTCTTTACAGTTTATTTCATATCAATTTATATATATATATATCGATGATCACTATGATAATTTTTCAACTATTTTTTTAGTATAAATGTTTTTGATTCTTTCTAGATTATAATATTTTGCATCATTTGGAAGGCTTTACTGGTAAATTAAGAAATAAGAAATCGTTGATTTTCCTTGTCAAAAAATAAGTTGAAAGATGTGCTAAACTGGTAACTGATGCTTCCCAAAGTGTATCTAACGCTAGAGATAAAGCTTTATAAGAAATGGATTGTAATCTCCAGCATCAATACTAAATACTTCATTGTACACAAAAAATAAGCTAAATTCTTTGTTTAGTAGTCGATTATAATTTATAATTTACTTTTATTATTTTTCTATAATTTGGATCATTGATTTTAATAATAAAATTCCTTTCAATATTCATTTTTCTATTAATTTAGGGAATCAGTTTATTTATGAAAAAACGTAATATTTTACAAATATTCAATGACCGGTAGAGGCCTCCAAATGATGCAGAATTTTAGTATCATTTATTTCAATAATAAAATAATATATAATGATAAAAGTGGCAGATTGATTTTGAATCAAACATGGTATTAAGATTATATAGGGTCACAGTAACAGGCAATTACTTTTTGAAAGGTAAAATATTATTTTCATAATACGTTGTATAATATAATATTTTTTATTTGATTATCCCTGTAACACCTATAAAATATTCTTATGTTTTATAAGAAAAATATTTAACAATAGAATTAATCATTTATTCGTTTGCCTATCAACACTGTGTCTATTTTTTTATATATCGGAGTAGTTATTTATTTTGTTTTACCAATATATAACTCTAAGCACGTCAAAATATGGTGCATAGGATAATAAGAATGGAACTTTTAATACATATATATAACAACGAAGAACTCTACTAGCTCTTGAGTAATTCCAGCCACAGTTTGATTGATGCTACGTATAAATATAATGAAAGGCTTTCACGAACTCATTTTCTAATGTGATAAAACATCATTGTTTTATATATCTATCTAGGGCATTCCATGAATCAAAAAATCCATTCAATACAAAAGAACTGATTACATCATTGATCTACTTTTCTTACTGAATTATATTATTTAATATCTTTTCAAAGTAATATTTTTAAATTTATAAATATCTTTCTGATGATGATTATATTAAGAACAAAACATATTATTTTTATTATTAAGATTATTAATAAGCTTGCAAAGAAAATAACAATATAATTAGGTAAGAAACGTTAAAAACCAATAATATATTGAATGTGTGAGCTATAACAGCTATAACAATGGTTGTACATGCACACGTTCTAGCAATGATGCACATTGTCTGTATGTAACGATAAAATAAGCCAAAAATGATAATCATAATCCTTACGATATGAGAATATTTTGGAGGAGAATAGTTTATTCTAGATGTTTTGTTATATCAGCTTTCAGCTACCAGGAGAGGCAACAAATAAACACCACACTATCTATAAAGGGAGGGAATATAGGGTAGAATTATGCCGATGTCGAACCTCTATTCTACTCCAACAAGTTAGACTTACTGGGCTGTGCAGAATTATTTACCGATTTTT
>NW_027289977.1:0-819 GCF_016086655.4 Lepeophtheirus salmonis | reverse complement strand
AAGTTTCCATTTAATACTGTATGATATATTGTATGAATAATGCTTTATATTCCCATTCTTTTATAGTTTCCCTCCATTTACTGGATTTAAATTGGGGTCCTTCATCTGATGCGCATCTATTTTGTATTCCAAACATTGCAAATGTTTGTAAAATAACCTGCAAAACTAAATTTTTCGTTGGGGACCTACCAAAATGCTATACAAAATAGATATCCCGAGTGCTGATCCATCATAATCAAATTAAATTTATTTTCATAATGGAAGATGTCTAGAGATGCCTCTTCAAACGTCCGATTATTTATTTGAAATTCATTTATTTTCGGCCAATATACAGTTTGACAGGCTCTTTGCTTGGTCCGAACAATTCCTTAGTGAATGCAATGTAGGCTTTCCAATATATATTTTCTTAAGGACTTAGGAACGACTATTATTTACCGTATATAATAAGATAATATTATATATCCATCCTGTTCTAGATATTTATATTGTGAGGGAAACTTTCAGTCTATCTGAAAAGAGTTAATCAACTCTTACAGTTCATTGTTAAATTGCTAAATTGTCGTATTAAATAAATTCTTTATTTTTGAAAAAGCAATTATGAAGGAGAATTCAAGTGTTTGTGTCAATGAATGATCATCGTCAATGAGAGCAAAACTAATTTGCTCTAAAACATTTGAAACAAACATCAGTAGTACAGAGTTAGTCTCCGAATCCATTGCAAGATACAATAAGTTTCATTAATCATTAGAATGTCAAACAAGCATTACATGGCTTTTTTCATTTGTCTTCTCCTCTCCATGACTCTGGGAGAATCATTCC
>NW_027289976.1:0-661 GCF_016086655.4 Lepeophtheirus salmonis | reverse complement strand
AGAAGACGTAAGTCCCAAGCATGACTGGAATGCTGTGGTTATGATTAATTCCAAGGTGTCTACATGTGAGAAGTAAAATATTTTTTCCTATTTTTTTGAAAGAAGAACACAGGCTATAACAGGCCTAACCGTATTTGAATTTGTTGTTTCTAAGCAAATGGCTTGAATTTGATCGCGTATTTTCAGTCATAAAAAATTTGAACTAAATAGCAGTGCTTAGGAACTTTATCTCAGTTTAAAATCAAATAAGGTTTAATTGCATTATTTATTGATTAAAATTTGGTTATTAAGAGTTTTTTGGATGAAGTAAAGGTCAGAAAAAGGTCAAAATCCATGCAATGAGTATTTCTTAATACTCAATTACGAATTACTTCATAAGTTTAGCTTACAAAGTCTTTTTATTCGAAAAAGGGTCAAATTTATACTAACTTAAACTGATATTTGAATTTATTTGAACCCAATAATCTGTAAATCCAATGCCTAGATTAATCTTGGGGTCACACTCAAGAGAGGTCCTAGTTGTAGTCTAGTATGATGGTAAGTAATTTTTTTCTTTTTATATAACCCTCGTGTTGTCTTTTTGTTCAAAACGACCTGTTTTAAAGTTTTAAATTTTAGCCTACGAAAAAACACTGTTTTAATATTATTAGACTTGAGATTA
>NW_027289975.1:0-684 GCF_016086655.4 Lepeophtheirus salmonis | reverse complement strand
AATGAAATAACTACACTGAATGAAATTACTACACTGAATGAAATGAAATAACTACACTGAATGAAATACTACACTGAATGAAATAACTACACTGAATAAATACACTGAATGAAATAACTAACTACACTGAATGAAATAACTACACTGAATGAAATAACACACTGAATGAAATAACTACACTGAATGAAATAATACTGAATGAAATAACTACAATGAAATAACTGAATGAAATAACTACACTGAATGAAATAACTACACTGAATGAAATAACTACACTGAATGAAATAACTACACTGAATGAAATAACTACACTGAATGAAATAACACACTGAATGAAATAACTACACTGAATACTGAATGAAATAACTAACTAATACTGAATGAAATAACTACACTGAATGAAATAACTACACTGAATGAATGAAATAACTACACTGACACTGAATGAAATAACTGAATAACTACACTGAATGAAATAACTACACTGAATGAAATAACTACACTGAATGAAATAACTACATGAATAACTACTGAAAATGAAATAACTACACTGAATGAAATAACTACACTGAATGAAATAACTACACTGAATGAAATAACTACACTGAATGACTGAATGAAATAACTACACTGAATGAAATTACTACACTGAATGAAATAACTACACTGAATGAAATAACTACA
>NW_027289974.1:0-2316 GCF_016086655.4 Lepeophtheirus salmonis | reverse complement strand
CAATGAATTACAAAAATTCAATATTGCCTAATGATTGTATCAACCAAATTTCATTTATTCCGAACAATAAAAATTTTACCACCCTCACTTTTTGGCCATGCTGTAATCCAATGGGGAAAATACATTTTTAACAACATAAGTTTGGGGTTTCAACAAGTTTTAAATTGTCATCGATATAGTAAAAACATTCAAATTGTAATTTTGACAAATATTTTCAAGAAATATTAATTACTTTATCCGAATTTCTGTTCAACAAATTATTATCATCTGTATGTATGAGGTTGGGTGTATTATATGTAATAATAGTTTGCTGGGCTGATTACATTTTTGAAGTGGTGCAATTGTTCTCACATTAACGACTAGGTTTTATCTACTCCCCAATCTCGACTATCTATTGTAGCTAGTCTTCTATATCTTTCTTATTACCAACTGTTAATTATTATTTGTAAGATAGTTATGAACTATTATATACATTGAATTGATAATCTTATCAATAGCAAAGTATGAAATAATAAAATTATAAACGAAGGTCCATGATTGATATACAATAATAATAAAATCAGAATCCTATGTAGTTACTTTTTCTTTAGTGCATAATAAGTAGAATCTGCTGTTTTAAATCATAGCGTTCTTTATAGTCAACAACTTGAAAAGCTCACTTCTTCTTTATCTTAAGCTGGTACTATTGTTATATAATCTACTTGGAGTGAATTTCGTTATGTGTTTTGACGAGTTGGTATATTTTAATAGTCAAATGTATGTACATCCTTTTAAATGTAATCCCTTACAGAATATATGTTTTAGTGTATGATTGTACCCCCAATCCAAAGGTGTTCTTATTGACTTTACTCCGGTCCGTTGCTTCCGTCTGTTGGCGGTGTTCGTAGAATATTACAATTTCTTTTCTAGTACAAATAATCTTTGACTAAAACATCAGGACCTTACCTCACTAACACAAAAATATACAATGTATTTTGCCTCGTCTGTCGAGGTTTCCATTTCTTTTCTCCAAATTAGTGTTTTGAACGTTGAATGGTTGAATTAGAACTAGTTCTTGTTTAAGCGTGAAAACTTCTCATCAATTTTTGAATAATTATTTCATAGTTACGAAGAATAAGCAAAGTAACAACTGATTTTGGGCTGTTGTTCCTAGGTTTCTTTTTGAAATATGGGAAGGGTGGGGGGCATTTGCCCTCCAATAACAGAGATATTATCAATAAAATGTTCTGCTGACTTTTTTTCCTTGTTCAAAGACCTCTCATCCGAAAGGATACAGAAAAAAAATTCAAAATCATTTTGTAGTTGGCCAATTCTTCACCAACTCAAGTTATTAAGTTATTATTCAATTATGGTTGAAATTTTTGAATAATAATACATAATTATAAAATCCCAAATCTGCAATAGGGATTTTCTTTTGAAAGGCTACTATCATTATTATTTGATTATTCAAGACAGAACATCTATGTACATGAGTTCATGAAAAGAAATTAAGGCTTTCCTCGTCAGTTATAAGTTATTAGACTCGACTTTTACTCGGGACTCGTGAACAGGTCAGGTCAGGGACTCTAATTCACAACTCTCCTCTCGAACTCTGAACAGCTATATCTTTAAAATTGGGGTTTTAGATTTGACTTGACCTGAAGAAAACATTTCAATTACCTCGACTGGATCTCAATCTTAAAGATTAGGACTTGTAAATGTGACCCGGGATTTATCATGCAATTTCCATTCTTGGATGCATGGTTTAAACCCATGATTTCCAATAATAGGAAATAATAATTTTTCGCAGAAATCGTCAAACGTTGATATATATATTATACAGGAATTATTCAAGATTGTTAGTTTATCCATTACCACTTTCATCTTAAAGGATGTAAAGATACATACACTCTACATCTTATATAATGGGTACTAAAAACCCATCTCCTTCAGAGTCTATAATACCCCATTTAATCCACTGCAAAGTAAATAAAATCCTTGAAAAGGGGTTGGAGATGTGATATGGATAAGCCAATGGATAAACATTAAGTTACAAAGTAACCATGAAGTCTCCATGATAACAAATGATGTTGTATTAAAAATAAAATAAATTGGTAAATAATTGAGTTTTATATCTTATTATATCAACTTCCAGTTATTTTGGGCCTCAATTATGATAAAATCAAATAAATATTTATGCTGAACTCTACATTTTAGAACCAAACACTCAATTACATAAAATATCAATTAATATGGTTGGGAATTATAAGCATTATTTGCATTAAAAAAATATATGGTAAGACGCGTCCAATGGATAATATATAATCAATATATACA
>NW_027289973.1:0-2190 GCF_016086655.4 Lepeophtheirus salmonis | reverse complement strand
GGATAAAATAATGGAAATTGTGGAGTACGACCGTCATGTCGGTCAACTCTTTTGATTGAGAAGAAGACTAGTTTTTTTAATTTTATAGATACTATTATGCTTATCTTTTGATAGCATCTTGGTATATAGTACACATTGCAGGTTTTTGTACATATAAAAAATAGTTGTATAATATAAATAAACTAGCTAGAAAATCACAATTCTTCAATTTTTAATTCGTAGGTTCTAAGACATTGGGATGAGATCATGGAATAATACTGGTACTGTCCATTGAAAAGAATTATTTACATTCATATGTACTCAATTTCTTCATCAAAAGGCCATGAAAAGATATTGAAATTTATTTTTGCTTTGATATAAAAAGTCATATTCACCAATTTATGTAAATTTTCATGTACGAAGTAATTATATAAAGGTCATATAAAATGATCACATTTTGACCTTCATGACATGGCTTTGTTACCGTTTTGTATGGAACCCAAACATTTTTTTCCCCACAGATTGTATACCTAGATGGCTGAATATGGATCAAGAGATTGTATTTGCTCATTTTTGAAACTTCATTAACCTTTCTCTCAACTCCTCTTAGAATGTCCTCAAATTGTTCATATCCCATGACTGTTTAATTTACAACAACATTTGTACCTGCTTTCCCAAACTTTTCCTATTTTAAATGGCTTGTAAATTGTTGAAAGGAAGTATCCGTGAGAGCAACTCTTCTACCGATATCCGTATGAGGATATTATTATATTTAAATATCGATTGCGTGTACACAAACGATAGATATTGTAACCGTTCATAAGTCTCTTAAGTTTTTAAAATGTTGTTAAAGTTTCAAAGTGTCTAAGCTTATCTCACATGTTTGAATATAAAGCGGATAGATGACACAAATATATTTAAAAAATATTGACTTGATGTACAGGAGGTAAAAAAATGAATTGGGATTTTCCATTTTATTTCAGATTTGTTCAAGATTGTTTTTATGGAATATATATTCATTCTATTCTTATTATTAGTGATGTATATGCGAATAACTATCGAGTTCAATTGTAATGAATATTGATTCGAAAATAGTGTTTATTTTTGGTTGTTAAAAACCGAAACCGTAAATTTTAACATGGTAACCCTGACAATTTGAAGAATGTTGACTGGATAAAAACAGCTTAGTTGTGAAGAAGTTTGATTTGATCCTCTACAAACAGCTGTGACAAGGGGGAGGGGGAAAATAAAATAAAGTAAGGAGATAGGAAAGAATGAGGACTGGATGACTTCAATTCCTACATAATCGATCTTCAATTCTCAGCCTCTATAATTCTATAGTCAAACAAGCCATTACAATTAATTTGGACTCTTCATCTACAACAACATAATATGAAAAGCTAAGAATGAGGCAATATTTTTGTTATAAAATTAACGATACAAAATGAAAAAAAAATTGTCCTTCATAGATGAAATTTGATTTGAAAATCTATAAAATGTCGAAGAAAATGAAATTTTGATGTTGTATCTTTAAAATTATCCATTTGAATTAAGTTACAGGATTTGGATATCCCAAATTATCTATCTTCTTGCTTAAGGTTAGAATGCAAAAATATTAGAACATGCTCAGAGTGCAACTAATAGAGAAACTTTTGATCAATGGACTTGTTCAAATAGCGTGTGAACTTTATACCAATAAATTACCGCTATGTCACATAATGACTGATCTCAATAGTATTAAAAATGGAGCAAACTTGTTTTCAGGTGTGCTAGAAATGTCTGGAAGTGTCGTTGATGATTTGTAGAATGATCAATTTTATGCTTATCATTAAAAAAATCATTATCTTAACAGATGAATAACTTCTTAATATAAAATTGTCGTAGTTTCACATTAAATATGGGTCATAACGGCAAGTCGTTTCGTACGACTCTACTTCTCAAAGGATGGGTTGGTTGGTTGGTTGGAGATAATAACAAAATTTGCCCGTTATACTGATTTCATTGTCAATTTTTACTTCCATATATGGTTGGACATTTAAATAGATTCAAACATTTAAACCAGTCCACTGGTTTGCTTACTTACTGGTTTGCACTGGCATGCTTACTCTGAGCATGTTCTACTATCTTTACTATAAAGCTCTAAGCAAGAAGATAAACAATTGGGATATCAAAAATAAGAGAAATAAATGATTGAAGTGATTTGGAGATATC
>NW_027289972.1:0-1478 GCF_016086655.4 Lepeophtheirus salmonis | reverse complement strand
CATAGTAGCTGTATTTGAGTACAGGTGGGAGTACCAAGGCATTGCTTGGACTTATTTGTTAAACCATGGCACAAAGAAAAAATATACTTAATTAAAATTCCAAAAAATATCTAAAGTGTCCCTTCTACTTATTTTTGAAATGACGCCACAAGACCTGTGCCAACAAGATTCAAACATTTTAATCAATCTAAATTGAAGTTTGATACCTAATGGCATCTTTAGATCTAAATCCATCGACCAAACATGATTGAATTTAATAAAACAAGCCAACGACAAAAATTAGTAAGAGCGCCAACTGATTCTTTTTCAGTTCTTTTTTATTATTAACTATTAGTATAGGATAACACTACAATAATTAATAGTTTATTGTTTCACATAATTAATTTTATATTTGACATTTATCTTACAAATGATTTGTTACGAGCAATGATTGTCCATATACATATATTATCAATTTTTCCGTTGTCATATATTTTTGAGGAGCTGATATTGAAACAAAGGCTTATATCCAATACTTTAATCATATAAAATATAATTTCCTCTTCAATTTATTGAAGTATGTAGGTGGAAATTGTATAAATCATAAATCTTTAAAGGTCAAATGGAAAGTGTATTACCAGTCAAATTTAATAAATACAATTCTAATACAAAATCTTTAAAATGGGATTTCTATTGACTTGCCACGGTCAACTTCTTTTGGATCGCAACACCAAGCCCATAATGATCGGATTCTTATACAAAATCTTCACAATGGTTTTTTTTTCACATTAATGAAGGTTTTTGTTTGCATTGATTTATACGAGTATCTATAACTCGGAAACGATTCAGAATTATGTGCTGAAATTTTGCACACTTAATTAATTCATGAATATGAGCCTGTGTGCCAAAATCATTCAAATTTGAGAGGCGCGGATGACATGCCTCGTTGATTTGACATGAAATAACCCAAAATTAAATTTTACTTATTCTTACAAAATCAATGAGAGGCAGATATCATTCATACTAATAATTTTGCATTCAGGACTAGAATGACAATCTATGGAATTGATATGTCCTATTTTCTCCTTGTAGTTTTAATATTGGGCATCATACTTTTAACCGTCCACGTCATTAAAGTATAAAATATATCTAATTTGGAGTAAAATAATTTCTCCTTATTTACAAGATAAAAATATATTTCAATTAGTCTTTTTTCTATTGTTTTCCCGGCTATTAAAGGAAGGTGTTTGCATGCCCATTTTCCTTTCAAAAATATAATTAAAACTCTTGTGTAACCTAACTAAAATACAATTTTCTTTTTTTATTTCGTAATAGTCTGGAAGAGTAAATGGCGTACCCATAAAAAATTGCAAACATATGTAGCATTTTCTCTACCCAAAACTGGAAATATTTATACCTTAAACCTTCTTTATTTTGATAAGGAGAGTTCTTGGGGATTATTGATTATAAAAACAACTTCTGAGTGTTATAGTTACACA
>NW_027289971.1:0-1043 GCF_016086655.4 Lepeophtheirus salmonis | reverse complement strand
AGTTGAAGTACTTTAATTATTTGGCAAACTACCACTTGATTTTGTGCCTTTTTCTGTTTCATTTTGGTGGGAAGGTTGCGCGATACAATAATGATAACAAAGTGTGTAGCGTACTAAACCAGTCCATTTTGTTTTATTCTATTCTTTTTTTCTGGTGAACTCTATAAGAACTTAAAAGAAGAAAATCATATGATATATATTTTATATTGTACCAAGTATGACTGACGTTTCAAAATCAAATTGTATTATTTATTGTTAAAAAAACTGTTTAATAAACGTATGACTCAACATTTTACTCAGTAGCGTAGTTTACTAGCTCATATGATTTATTCTATATTTGTTTCTAGTGAACTTAATATGAACTTAAAAGAAGAAGAACATGTTGATTGAATTATTGTATATTTTCATCATTTCATTCCTGAATACGTCGGCTAGTTACAACAATAAACGGCTAAAAATGTTTTAATGCATGTAATAGTTTATAGCTCAAGGAGTTTTAACTTCTAGCTCTCCGTAAAATATAATTTTGAAAATTTCAGCGCACAATGGAGGATGTTCCAAAAAAAGAATATTATTATTCAGCAGTATGAAAAGTCTGTGAGGCTGTCTACTTAGGTCCTACGATATTTACAACAATAAATAAAATATTAAATGTGTGGCCCGACTTTATATTGACTCTCCCAAAATATGTTCTAAATAAAAACACAAAAATTTTGGAGCTTTCAGAATTTATGATAGATTGAATAATATATATGTAAGCCGATTATTCATTCTATGGTTTTGAAAACACACATCTATGTGTTAGAATTTTTATAATATTAAAAAAACTTGGACGGATATCTTCGAATCAAAATGATTTCAATTGGTACTCCTTCATCTTTTCAGAACCTTTACTACAATCTATATTGTATTATCATGTAGCAACTAATTAATTCTTTAATGTTTGATGTAAAGTATCTGTATAAGAAAAAAGTTTGGTTGAGTCATAAAATTATACCCAAGATTATAAGTATATAAAGCTGAAATAATCTATGATTATCTCA
>NW_027289970.1:0-1184 GCF_016086655.4 Lepeophtheirus salmonis | reverse complement strand
TATGGTCATTTTAAGCCATATTTGACTTGAATTAGTAAAATTCAGTAAATTGGGAGTTTTTTCGAAAAATATGGTCATTTTAAGCCATATTTGACTTGAATTTCATGAAAAAGCTTCAAATTGCAATATTTCTTTGCTCAAACGCCTTTATAGGTCCTCAAAGTGCTATATTTGATGATTAAAAGATGAATTTCTAGTAAAATTCAGTAAATTGGGAGTTTTTTCGAAAATATGGTCATTTTAAGCCATATTTGACTTGAATTTCATGAAAAAAGCTTCAAATTGCAATATTTCTTTGCTCAAACGCCTTTATAGGTCCTCAAAGTGCTATATTTGATGATTAAAAGATGAATTTCTAGTAAAATTCAGTAAATTGGGAGTTTTTTCGAAAAATATGGTCATTTTAAGCCATATTTGACTTGAATTTCATGAAAAAGCTTCAAATTGCATATTTCTTTGCTCAAACGCCTTTATAGGTCCTCAAAGTGCTATATTTGATGATTAAAAGATGAATTTCTAGTAAAATTCCGTAAATTGGGAGTTTTTTTGAAAAATATGGTCATTTTAAGCCATATTTGACTTGAATTTCATGAAAAAGCTTCAAATTGCAATATTTCTTTGCTCAAACGCCTTTATAGGTCCTCAAAGTGCTATATTTGATGATTAAAAGATGAATTTCTAGTAAAATTCAGTAAATTGGGAGTTTTTTTCGAAAAATATGGTCATTTTAAGCCATATTTGACTTGAATTTCATGAAAAAGCTTCAAATTGCAATATTTCTTTGCTCAAACGCCTTTATAGGTCCTCAAAGTGCTATATTTGATGATTAAAAGATGAATTTCTAGTAAAATTCAGTAAATTGGGAGTTTTTTCGAAAAATATGGTCATTTTAAGCCATATTTGACTTGAATTTCATGAAAAAGCTTCAAATTGCAATATTTCTTCAAACGCCTTTATAGGTCCTCAAAGTGCTATATTTGATGATTAAAAGATGAATTTCTAGTAAAATTCCAAAAATTGGGAGTTTTTTCGAAAATATGGTCATTTTAAGCCATATTTGACTTGAATTTCATGAAAAAAGCTTCAAATTGCAATATTTCTTTGCTCAAACGCCTTTATAGGTCCTCAAAGTGCTATATTTGATGATTAAAAGATGAATTTCTAGTAAAATTCAGTAAATTGGG
>NW_027289969.1:0-813 GCF_016086655.4 Lepeophtheirus salmonis | reverse complement strand
CCCCAGGTTCAAATTTAAGAACGCAAAGGCTCCGATTCGCCAACAGCACGGTGATGTTATCTAACTCACTCGATGGATTATAGTAGCTCGTTCTTATTAAAATCCACCATACTGGCCGTTAAAGGATCTAATGTCTTCAACATTGTCCCGTCCATCTGTTCGGACATAGCGGTCCTTAGTGACGAAGAATCGGAAAAAATCACCAACTACGACATGTACCCTTCTAGAGTGAAGTGCTAAATCACTTAAGCTTGAACCACTCACCGCTCCAACACTGTTACGGGTGTATTGGTGGTTTTTAATTGGAGAATTATTTTGTTCAAGAAACTTCATTACCAAGACTCATACCAAGACTATGAAAATAAACCCTTTGTACATTGAATAAATGTAAATCCGAGTTTTGTCCAGATCGGACTACTATACAATGCCTCGTACATGAACAGGATAAAATCCCCACCCATCGCTCACTTATCTGTGCTTAAAGCTTTTCTTTTTATCTAAAGATAAATTTCTATTAATGAATACAATTGGAGGTAATTTAAGACTCTGAAGGGGGAATGCACCAATTGAATTCAGGTAATAATTACTTTAGTAAGAATTTGATTCCATTAAGTCCATAATGACTCTATTGCCAATGACATTTACTATTTTAAGGACAGTATCTGTTGTGGTATTTGTGGGATTCGTTTTTTTCAGAAAGAAAATAAAAATTGAAAATTCTCAAAATTTAGACTTTTATTACGTCAACAAAATGAATAGTAAAAATGCATGGAATACATGCATATTGTGTCCCATCTGAAGTCCATTAAAAAT
>NW_027289968.1:0-4319 GCF_016086655.4 Lepeophtheirus salmonis | reverse complement strand
GATATATACAGATACATATAATAATTTAAAAAACAATGTCTCTCTAAGTGCATTTTTTTCTTTCTAGGGGAAGGCAGGAGCAAGACATATGGTAATAATGAATCAAGCCCTTTTTTAATATCAGCTGCCTGTTATATGATTGGGGGGTGCAGAAAATGAAGTACTTCTATAAGAAGGAAAACCTTTTACAATTAAAACAGCATTAGTAAATATTAATATTTAACTTCATATACATTTATTTTATAACATATTTTAAAGTCAATTTACACCAAACATAGGTGAGGATTCAACTTTTAGAGATGTTAACAACCCCACTCCTTATTAAATAATGAACAAAAGAGCAGAAGAGCAAACCTTACATCAACCGTTAATTTTTTCTTTTTTCAATTACTTTATAATTAGTGTTTTCTTTACAAAAATAATTTATGTACTACCGGAATAGATTGACTTTACTTACAAAATCTGTCCAGAGCAAATTAAACTCGTATATTAGGATATTCCAATAGACACACATTCAAGGTGGTCCTCGGGCAATCCTGCAGCCTAGGTGAAGTTCAGAAGGGATTTCGTTGCCCAGGATTCCTTCCTTACATGGACTCTTCTTGAACACCGATCCCAATTCAAGATTCTACTCTAAGGAGGGATTGTATTACACACTTTTTAATTTCATAGCCCCACTTTTTCTTCTTCTCCTTTTTGTTGCTATCTCTTCTAGCTGGGGTATACCAATATATATGGACTTTTATTGTGAGATCAATTTAAAAATAAGTTTTATCCTTGTAATGTTGTCGTGCCCTTATCTCAAACTGACAAAGATATAAAAGTTTTTTGGGAGGCTCTTAAAAAAAAGAAAAAGCCCAAACTTTCAGCTATCAAATGGATAATTCCCTAAACTTCAGACAATATTCGTCTCTTGAAGCTATGAGCTACTGAATAAACAACACCTATTTTTCCTTTGAACAAAATTCCTTGAGTTTTAAGTATGATGAATACACTTTAAATATGGTATATAGTTTTTAACATTTGACTTTGAAATGTATTAATATAATTAATCTCCATAATTCAAAACTGAAGACTTCAAAACAGCTTTAAACCTTAAAAATAGCAAAATATAACAAAAAAATGTATGGACTTTTTTCCGAGGGCTACGAGGATGAAAGTGAGAAAATAAGGCCATGTTTGGAATCAGAAGATCAAACCTTACTAAGTTCGACCATTGCTGTTCTTGATTCATTTTGTATTTGAACGTTATTATTATGTTAATCTATATATATATTCTTAAATGGTTGACTCACGGCATTGCTCATAGTTATTAGATGTTGTCGAAGAGACAAAAGACAAGAACCATATATCTTTAATAATTTAAATATTAAGCGGCATTTTTTTAAATAAGCCATAATGTCCTTTAACAAAACCTGCTTGTTCCTATATTGTTACTTCTTGGATCAAATAGTCACAAAGTTTTAAGATGTTAACACAAACTAAAAATGAGTCTTCGACAGACAGACAAATATACCCACTTTGATCTATTAATATAGTGTTAGTAATAGTTGTGTTAAGTTTCTCAGGTACACCCACGAGTCACACTTATTAAATAATTGGAGTGCAATAAATAATGATTTTGATAGACATACCAAAGTTACTCCATTTCCAATTAGATAAAATAAAAGTTGTTAAATTCATTAATCTCCATAAATTTAGCATCTCTATTTTGAAGAGCTTTATTTTTTATGTCAAGTTAGAGTCTTTTCTTCATTTCCACTAAATAGACTCTTGATTTTCTGAACTGTCCTAGGAAAATGGTGCTATAATTGCGTAAGTTAGCTTACAAAAAAACAGTAATTTAAAAAAAGGTGTGGTTGTGCAAAGGGAAAAAGTTGACTCTCAATGGGAAATTATGAGAATTTTCCCTTAAATTTTTGTAAGGATGAAGACCGAAACGAGATCCAAACGAACCATTTTTTTACTGGAACACATGTAGATGTACAGGATGTAACAAAAACATTCAACCTTTCTGACCATCAAGATTAACCTACATGATGACGAAATAGCGTATATCCTAGCGTTGTATCAAATCAACCATGTACTTATATAACGATCATTCATGAACTTAATAGAGTAAAAAAAAAATACTCTACCGAAAAACACACATTAATTAAATACATATTCAAGAATAATAATATATTACTTTCTAATACATTAGAAAGCTAGAAAGTAATAACACTTTTTATCATAATATCATTGTAATTTGATTAAAGTATCCATGCTGTATTTATCGATATTTCCATAAATATTAGTAATAGAAAGAAGGAAAGCTACTCTGAGAGGTCAAAATTTAATGCCTTTCCTTCTTAGATAGTGAGTTTGCATCGAAAGGTGATATGCAAGCTCAGACTCTAATATCTGCGGCGTGTTTTTGAGTTGTCTCCATAATTTGTATATTTTTAGTTCGTTTTAGTTATTTTATTCTGCATGTATATTTCTAGTAGATAGGGTTCAACTCCATTAACCACATTTAAACTACAATGTTTTTTATGTATCTGTACGTCATTGCCCTGGACTTTATTATAATATATTCATATCATCTTTTTGTTATATATGTAGGAGTTCGACTTGTTTAGATGATATTAAATATTCATCATAGTACCTTGTATACTTTTTCCTTTTTATTTTCGTATAAAGGAATGATCATTTACTATTAAAATAAATATATTTAAATCTTAACATTGGTGACCCATACGTGATACCATGCCTCCTAAAAATATCATTCTGATGATCAAGCCAATTTGGACAATGTCCCTCAGATCGAATAAAAGTACGTAGCGAAAGAGGTCAGCAAATTAACTCTTGCCGTTGCAGAACTACTTGGTAAATTGGTTTGGAAGAATTTAACTGGATTTTTTGATGAAATAGATCAATGAAGATCAGACCAAATATTGGTTATTGGCTTTAGCATTACCTGGTTTAGTTTTTAGGACTAATCCTATAAAAAAAGAAGGACTCATGTATGATTGTACAAAAAAGGCAATTTAACAGAAATATGGTCTCTCACCTTCAGATTGAATTAAAAAAATTCTGATATGCTCTTTGATTCATCGGGATTTTCCCCTGGGGAAGTTATGGATGAAGTTGAGCGTCTCTATGATGAGGAATACATCCATGATTTGCGTCATCATTTACTAAGGAAGGCCCTTATCAGGAATGAACCTAAAAGACCAGCAAGGACACTTGAAAGCACAGTCCCATTCAATTGAAGGGTTGAAGCAAATGTGTGTTGTAGCCAAAGGACTTAGCAATTAACATATTTCCACTGTTGAAGACTCGTCCGCTTCTCCTCCAACCAATCATGTTTTCAAAAATTATGTTCATAATACGTCCAAATTTACTAAATGTAAGGAGAAAAAATCTACTATTATCATTCTATATTTGGAATGAACACAACTACTTGTTCATGAGCTACTTACCATTTTTATACACTTGTTTGGAACAACTAATATGTCTTCGGTTGGACGGTACCAAGGTTGTAAATAAATCATAAAACTTCTTTTCATCAAAGACAATTCAAATTTGATAAACATTCTGGTAGCTGCAGGAACGCAAGTCTCTGTAATTCTCCCCTATTATTGGATATGGAATAACCCTCGTTGATGTTATTTGTAAAACAACTTTAACTCTATATCTAGAAAATCTAGGAATGGAAATTTATTATGGTACAAATTTTAGGTGCAGATTTTTTTATATAATGTCAGATTTAGAATGGATATTTTCAATAAAAGTTTATTCTGTTCATTACTTTATAGTTCATTACGGAACTATCGAAGACTCGAGAAATCAAATCCAAATATAATGATGTCTTTGATGATAGAAGTTGCATTAAAACTTATCCAGCTCACGGAGTTGAACACCATCTCGAGGTGAAAGGTCCTCCTTACTTTGTGAAATCACGCAAGTTAGATTATGAGAACTTAAATTTTATACAAGATGAAATCAACAAATTGTTGAAGAAAGGAATCCTACAATCGCCTTTTTCTAATTTTTCTTCCGCTATTCACGTCGTTTCAAAACCCAAATAAAACCGGCAAATGTGCAGCGGCTATGGTCAATTAAATAGGATGACATACCTTGATTGGTATCCCCTCCCAAATCTAAGAGATTTGGTGGCTAATCTAAAAAGTATGACTGTTTTTAGAAAAATGGATTTACACAAAGCGCATACTACCTATGAATAACACTTGTATAAATAAAACTGCAATCATTACGCCACTTGGTTTATATGAATATTTCAGGATGTCTTTTGGTCTTAAAAATGCCGCTCAGGA
>NW_027289967.1:0-503 GCF_016086655.4 Lepeophtheirus salmonis | reverse complement strand
AAGTTTGTCATAAAAATGGCACAAAATAAAAATATGGATAAGTCAAAACGGCTTTTAAAATTTTCTAATTTTTTAGTCCTCACTATGTATATAGAATAAATATGATCTTTCAACATTAATTAACGGTGATTCTTGATGTGACTAGTATTGTGATTTGATAAACTATTATGAGCTTTTTATAATGAGCATGAAACTTAGAAACTGCAACTTGTACAATATACATATTCAATGAATCGAATATGGTACTAGTGTATTTGCCTTATCTTCCATAAATAAAATAACATCAAAAAGAAAATTTATGAGGGCTTTAATATGGTAAACAATTGTTTTATATTCTTTAGAAAACATCCATATTTGAAAATATATTATTAAAAATATAATATACAGTTATAAATTCAACACAAGTGTTGAATTTATTCTTTTGAATTCAATGCGTGTAGGTTCGATTCACAGACACTCATAGAGAAGGACATATACATAGTGCAGCCTCTATTTAACAACCA
>NW_027289966.1:0-975 GCF_016086655.4 Lepeophtheirus salmonis | reverse complement strand
TTGTAGAGAATAACGCGTGCAAGTAGAAGGGGGGAGAAAGACATATGGTATTATTGTTTAAATACTGATGAGATTATCATCTGCCTGCTGTATTATGATTATTTATATATATTATTTTATTATATGATTTTTGAGGGTATAACGAAAGAATTTATTAGCAAAATGTTTAATAAAAAATATACTACGTATAATTGACTTGTGACGGTTTTTATCCGCTACAGTGGATTTGAAAACGTCACATTCTATGAAATTGTAATTCATTATGAACCATATTCTCAGAAAAATAACTAATAAAACGACAAAGTAAGAGTATTTCGAAATATATTTGAAGTTCCAAGTTTAAAATAGAAGGCTTAAATTAAATATAATCTACATACTAAAAAAATAAACCATTAAACATTTGGGTTAAATATACAAAATTAAACAATTAGAATCATATAACTAATAATAATACAATTATAAACACAGAATATTGAAATTATAGATTGATCCAAATAATATTTTCTTATTCTAACATCGGAATTCAGTTCAATATGTCATAACTTTAGGTTGCAAAACACAAGCTATGCGTGGGGTTTAATAAAAAATATCATGACCCTTTTTCCTCATGTGCAAGTTGCATATACAATTGTGCACAGGATAGAAAAATCTCTACCGATAAGATCTTAATTATTAATAATAAAGTAAATGTCAAAATCATAAAATAATGTTAGATTTAAATCCATATCTTCTTCCAATCTTAGTAATGAACACTTCTAGAATCCTACCTTCATTTATTTCATGTTTATCTAAGAAAAAGAAAAGTTAATCCATGCAGTAAAATTTTAAACCTTAATTACTTATCTTAGATATAAAAATTATGTAGTAATATCCGGCGATATTACTCCTTATTAAGAGCATCAAAAAAAGACCCCTGGTGATTTATGCTTGTATAACAACATACTATTATAATGAAGGATACACACAATTACTAAT
>NW_027289965.1:0-483 GCF_016086655.4 Lepeophtheirus salmonis | reverse complement strand
TCAGTTGTGCATATTCAGAAACAGCACGTGGACAAAACATTCGAGAAAGAGTCATGTTTCTTCGTTTTTTAAAGATATTCAGAATTATGATTCAGGATCCAAATTCCACTCAAGGGCAACGACAAATTTTCCAGGCTTGTAAAAAAAGCCTCAAGTAGAGTTAATAGTACAACATCCATTAAAATATCTGATAAAAAAAATGATATGAATTACGCCATTCGTCCCTCCAGATTTACAAGACGTACTTTCGTGGCACTATCTAAAAACAATTATAAGTAATTCTGTAACAAAAACTCCTTGAGGGCACCACAAAAGTCACGTTTGCCTACAACATTATGCAACTTTGTCATCATCTATGTAGAAAAAATCCAGAAATCAAAAGTTACACACTGTTTATTATAGGTTTAAACTTTATTTTAAGACTTAAATTTTGAAACATTCCTACCTTTCTATTAATGGAGTTTTTTACATTACTTCAATCCT
>NW_027289964.1:0-7365 GCF_016086655.4 Lepeophtheirus salmonis | reverse complement strand
ACCTTGCTGTTGAGAAAAAGAAACGAAGCTTAAAAAGTATTCTATTAGACCAAAAATCCTTTACGGGCAAGATACAGACTCCTCACTCGAAGTTAGGTGACCAGGAAGTCTCTGACAGAATACTACTTGAAATCTTGTCCAATAAAGTGTTTTATTCATCAGACAATTTGTCAAGTGATCATTTTGCCGAATAAAAATTTATCGAATGTATATTTCACCAAAAGACAATTCAGGACATGGGGCGAAAAATATGTTGTTATATATATTTCCATAGATTAATTCAATTTAAAATGAAAATGATGTTATGATAAAAAGTTATTATTTATATGGTATAAAAGGGAAAAGAGGATATTTGAGTCCTGATTATGGCAGCTCAAAATTCTAAGACAACATTGAATATTGACCTTAAACCAATTTAGCTGATTTGTATGGAATTTGTAAGTGTATTACCAGTAGCCCAGTTGTATGGATGTATTTACTTTCCTCTAGGCCAGGGAGATGAGGGTCCGTAAGAAGAACATTAGAAACTCTATGAACTATAACATCGGGTTTAAGTTTAAAAAAATGTAAAACAAGATGGAAAATGGATTTCTTGGAACTTCTTTAACTGAACCTCTCTGATGTTTGGCCAGATCATTAAGGACTTAAGAACTGACAATGGAGGTGAATAGTTTTAAAATTCATTTAAAGAATCTTGCAAGGTAGATATTTTTTTCATTGATAAGGAATATCGTCTTTTGTTTTGCTCAAAGATTTTTTGTTCAATATTTCCATGTTTCAATCCATTGGGATTTGGGCTTAATGATATGGAAAAACAAAAATGGTTCCTGATCGCTATGACAAATCGCCTACACCTGAAAATGACAGCAGGAGAAAACTTTAGACCATTAAGGATGCCAAAGAAAAGACGGATTGGGAGAACTGCAGAAAAGCTACTATTGAAGAAATGAAGTCCTCCATTGAATCAAGGATAGAATCTTGTCACGAAAATTAATTGAAAATTTTTATTGAAGAAACGTGAGTTTTCTAAATGAATAAGGGTGAAAAAGGTCAACTTCTGTGATACAAGGCAAGATTAGGCGAGAAATATTTTACTTAGCAGCTTGGACTAGATTATGAGAAAACTTAAAGTATTGTTGCACCATTGGATGCTACAAGATAAATGTTTGCAAATACAGAAAGTAATAGTTTGGATGTGCATCAATGTGATGTTAAGATACCTTTCCTCAATGGATAATTACAATCATCCCTGTTTGTATTTAAAAGATGAAGATACATTTAACTACTGTTGATGATATTTTGATTTCTGGAAGAAGTAGCCCGATCACAAATATAAAGAAACAATTTAAGATGGTAGATATCGAATTATGCACCTTTTTGCGGAATAAGTAAAGTTTCACAAGATTTAATTCGTTGGAAGAACTGGATTGAACAAACAACATTATTCAAAGGGTTTAACATGAAAAATGCAATTTTAAGTTGCTAATTTTTAATTCAATATATGAATGAAGTTTTCAGGGAAACTAGAATAATCTTTTTCATTAGTTAGACTTGTATATTTTATTTAGCTACAAGAACCATGTCTGATTTAGCTTATCATGCTGTGTCTATTATTGTTCACCAAATCAAGAACGTTGGGTAGCTATAGAAAGAATTTAAGGTACATGCAGGAAACTTTTTAGTTTGGAACTTGTTCCGACGGTTGAAATTATGTAATTAGGGTTGGTGATCTCAATTATATAAGGCCAACTCAAGTATAACTGTTTAAGGCTAGAGGAGGAGTAATTTCCTGACAGAACCAAAAAAAAAAAAAAAAAAAAAAAAAAAAAAAATCGGTTGACACCGTATACTACTAAAAAACTGAGAATTTAGCACTTTCAAGTGGATTGCAGAATTAAATATGGTTAAGGAATTTATTGCCAATTGTGAGGAATAAATTCGAAGATTCTACAGTAATTATAAAAGAGAAACAATCTGCTATTTGGTTAGCAAAAAATACTCAATTTCAAGGATGAACAAAGCACATAAGATATAAAATTACTCAGGAATAGAACAATTTAATTTATTTGTGATAGAAAGCTAAATTCCTTTAATGTACTAATTACTTATTCATCTAAATTTGTCAGTATCAAAAAAACAAACTATATTTATAACCAATTATAAAATCGTTGCTATAAATATTATTTTCATAGTGTGTTTGTGTATTTGAATATACTTCACAAAATGCAAGTATTCCAAGACACTTAAAACCATTATTCTATAAAAATTATGGGTGTATATCTGTTTAAAACTGCAGGAGCATCAATCTCTTGGAAGCACCAGAAACAAAAGTAGATTTCCCTGTCTCGAGTAGGTAACAGCAGGGAATGGAAACTTTTTTAAATTTCGGCTTGAAAGTTGTGCCCATGTGAAGTTCGGAGTTATTTTCAGACTTGAGAACTATTAATGAACCACAATAGTTGAATAAAATGATTTTTTTGAATTTTGCGAAAATAACATTTATAAACCCCATAACTTAACAACTATATTGTTTTTTAAAAATGTTTTTTTAAAATTTAATATTAAGTAAGATTATGTCAATTAAGATTAATAAAATTATCAAAAAATATTTTAGGAAATAATTGGAGGAATTGCATTATCAAACATTTTAGATTAAAGTTAGACCTCTACAGATATACCAAACCTTCCGTTTTCTGATTATATCTAAATTAAAAATATACATATATATATATTATTCCATCAATTATATTATGGGAGTTTTGCAAAATTAAAAACAAAATTGACAGCCATAAACAAATCAATAAACATTTTATTTTACAGAAAAAGGGGGTAAAAATGTTTTTTGAAATATTTTGTCAAAAACCATGTCTTTTAAAATTTATCAGACATTAATTAAAACTTTTATTAACTAAAAAATTGTTCAAAATATTGTACACAAAATAAGTCATAATAAATAAAAAAAAAATACTTGAAAGGGGGAAAATAACATGGAAATGATAAGCTATTCAATCTCCCCTCCCCCATCTTAATAATAAAATCCATGTCACACTGCCTTAATGATTGTAATTATGTGCTAAAATTTAAGAAAAATTTATTACTTTTTTAATATGTATTATAGTTTTTACAATATAAGTACATTTAAAATCAAGTATGGCTTATGAACAAAAGGAAGTAATCCGAAGAGAAAGTAAATTTAAAAAAATATAAACATTTATACGAAAGAATTCAACTCCCTACGCCTACGCCCTCAGAAGAAATTGTTTCTTTTAGAATCTTTTATAAAAAAGTGTTAAAATTATCTCCTATCTGAAATTTATAAAATAATTAAGCTGTTCTTAAACCTTTTAGTTCCATTGGAAAATATTAGCATCTCATACTGCTTGGAAATACCTGAAAATTATTATAATATTGATGGACATTTAATGCACTTGAATGAATTATAAGATACAAAACCGGATTCGATGAAAATATTAAAGACTTGACTCATAAGCAAAAACTTGATACTTGACCTGGATTTGTGAGCAAAAACCTGGTACTTGGTCCAAATAAAACCCTCAAAAAAAGTTAATTATTATTGTCAAATCTCATGATTTTGCTGACAATTTTATAAAGTGTACCCATTCCACAACATTGTATTATTGAACCTTCCAACATTTTCTAAGAAAGAAACAGAAAAAAGACACAAAATATGATAGTAGTTAGATAATTATTCTTAACTATGGAATTATTATTCGATGGTTGTTTGAAATTGTTCACAACTTATGAGATTTTTTTTTTCAACCAAATTAACGTTTATAACAATAAATAGAGTTCAATAAGCAGAACTATTGACAGCAGACATTGAAACAGCAGAAAATGTGTCATTGACATAACGCAATGATTTATGTTTCTTCTGTAAGTATATATTCTCACATTAATCTTCTTGGTAGTATTAATCTAACGTGGTGCGGATAGGAAGCTACATTTAAGTTCCAAAAAATGGTCTATTTGAACACAAAAAGTACCTTTATTAGATGACATAAACACTTTATAATCTTCTAATACTTCTCCTAAAATGAGTAATAACTTAAAACAACATATAAGTATTGCAGATGCCATATTTATTTTGGGAAGTAATCAAATTCCAAAGCTTTATCCGAGAGTGATAGAAATTAACGAAGAAAAGTGACAGAACCCAAATAACTCCACAATATAGTTTGATTACTTATAAATCGATATCAGAAATAACATTTCTTGAAGTATCTTGAGTAATTTTCTAAAGTGTGCTAGAGATGAAAATCCATTTTTTTCCATTATCAAGAGTCAGTAAATGATTAATATATCTAAAAGATTATTAAATGTTTAAAAAATAGACTGAATAGTGGTCCTGATATGGTTAACAATAAAACTATTATAAATGGTTTGTGATAGACCTCCTAAATTAATAACTATAATTATCAATTTACCTTTAAGGTGCCAAAGGAAATGAAAAAGATATTAATATTCTGATTTTTATGAATAAATAATAAAAGTTGCTGAAAAGTTGTTTGATTTATCATATGTGGAGAGAACAACTGCTCAGCATTTGTAGGATAATATATATCAGAGGGTCAATGGAAAATGTTTGAAAAAGGAGTACATAGTAAATAAGGATATATTTTCTATCGGTGACTTGATTAAATCCTGGGTTGGAAAAAAAAAATATTTTAAAACTTTTTCAAAAAGCTCAATTAAACCATTTTGTATACATAATTCTGCGAACGCACCTGCCTTGATAACTTTCAATGCATATTTGGAACAACGTAGTATTAAAAAAATACCATAAAAAAACCTTTCGGTAATTATAAGGATGTTTCTGTTGTGAAACAATAGATGGGTTAAATAAAAATACGAGACTCTAGAGGTACCTTCTAAAAATTTTAACGTCGAATTTAAATCTTCTATCAATTTATAAGAGCCATTCTATGTAAGGCAGAGCTAAACCAAAACTCTAGAAATACTTGAGTGGATGTGCATGTTAAGGTAATCACCATATCACCTCGAAAGTATGATAATATACAGTGCATCGCAAACCTATAGGAAGCTCCTCGCTTTATTCACTAAAGACCTATGTAAGCATCTAAGTTCAGCTACTAAGCACCTAATACACATCTTATTGTTAGTAGTCACCAACGTAATTTATACCTGAATAGTTCTTAGATAATTGCTACTAGATATCCTTTGAAAAAATATAAGTAACTTTATAATAGCATTTTCCACGATTGTAATTCGCTTGAATAAAAAAGGACAATACAATACAGACCAATAATTCTAATATAGAAAGTATTCAAAAATAATTCAGAGGATCTTATATCACTATTTAATCGAATGAAAAGCACTTATAACCTCTTGATTTATATTTAATATCACAGATATCAGAAATGAAATGTATCTTGTTAAACATAGTTTCGTGAATCAGTTACATTTATATATTCTCTATATGATATTTTTACCCTTCCTTGTTAGAAATATCATATCAATTATATGACAGATAATTCATACTATGTAACATCAAAATATAGCATGAACACAGTACAATCAAGCAATTGCTATTCAATTACAGCCTTCAAATATTCATTTCATGCATATATGGTAATATAAATAAGCCCTTTCCTTTATTAATATATGTTTTAAATTTGCAAGTTCAGTGTTTTATAATAATAAATAAATAAAGAATAATGTATATATGGTGTCAGGAAAATATTGCAACGGAAAAAATATCAAGGGAATAATGACAGCGGAAAAAATGGCAAGATAAAAAAAAAGGAAAAATCTCTAAATGAAAAAAATGGCAAGATTCTTTTAAAGTGATATAATATCTATCACATATATAATATACAATAAGAGAAAAGAAAAATAAACAAGCACGACAGCGGTTCGAATTAAAGGAGTGCTAATCATTTAATTGTCTGTTATTAATTACAATATCAAAAGACATGATTGACTATTCATATTGGACAATACTCTAGGATTGACTGACAAGCATTTGCAAAGTACTATGCAAGAGCAGCGATTTCCACTTTGTTATGATCCAGGATGTGCCAGAAAAAGAGGGGGTTGGCTGTGGAGCGACAAACAACTGAGAGGATTCGGTCAGGTATTCAAAGGTCGAGTCGTGGGAGATCGCGGGGAAAACCGTAAAGCTCAGTACAGTTGGAGCAATCTAAAATTATAGTAGAAGGATGGTCTTTGTCTCTTCAGTAACCTTTTTTCTTTCCCAAAGAGAACGAAACAGGCTGCATTATGTAGTTATCTTAAGGAATCGAATTCTCGAACTTGTTTATCCAGGACTGTGAATTCATACTTCTAATGTATCAAGCCAAGTTTGAAAACCATAAAAAGTGACTTATAGGCTCTTTTTAGTCGAATTTTTAAGTGTTCTTTTCTAGTATGATACAATGACATTTGAATATGTAACTACGTTTGTAATAAATAATAATGGTCTTCCGTGATATTTATCAAATAATATTACTTCATTAACTTGTAAAACATATATTAATGTAAATTCCTTTGTCAATGTTGCTTCCATTAATGTGTTATCAATTTATAGCTTGATCTGATCATTTGATAAAAGTATTGAAACTAAAAGATAATCTTTAGTTCATCTTAGTATACATATATTTTACAAAAAGATTGTTCGCTTTTAAAAAAATTCTTGAATACAAACAACATCAAGTTGAGCTATTCTACAAAAAAAGAATAACCATTAGCTGTTAAGAAGAGGATCTTCTTGAATGAAAGATTCCAATTAATGCATAACTTTAAACACAGATTAAAAATAAATGCTAATACTTTCTTGTTGTAATAGTTCAATTAATTCAGTCTTATAATATTTTCGATATCTTTATCTATATTATTCCGTAGATATGCCTAATTTTAAGTTACTTATCAATAATCTATTTTTACAAAGTTTGTAGCATTTAATCCCACAAATATTGAATAAGAGCTGGATGGTTAAGTTTGAATTATTAAATTGGTTCAACTAAAAGCTATAAATATAAATTCGGATAAGTATTTTACATACAAAAGATTGAAAGAAAATGAATAAACTAATTAAATTCAACAATTTATTACACATTAAATAACAAAAATTGAAATTGTGTCTCGATAGATTGAAAATTTAAATAAATACAGGGGCGCAGGAAGAGCTAGGAATTTTGTATCCCCTCAAAAAAAGAGAAGAGTATTTACAGTTACAAATTGGTAAAGAAACTCACTAGACAAAGTATGAGTACTATTACAAGTATCGTGGTTGATGAAATTTTATAGTCGGAGAGGCGAATGGTTTTACTTAATTCGTTCTCATTATAGTTCCTTTTCATTTCGAAAATTTTTGGCAGGAGGATC
>NW_027289963.1:0-1872 GCF_016086655.4 Lepeophtheirus salmonis | reverse complement strand
TCAAAAATCTACAACTTTTTACAAAAAATTTCAAAAATCTACAATTAGTTACAAAAAAAATCAAAAATCTGGAGTTATTCATAAAAAATTAAATTTTGTGGAAAAAATATTCAAGAATTTAAGTTCAAATATTATTTTTTTTGCATACTGCATAATTTGCCCAAATGACAAAAAAAAGGCGAAAGCTCTTAAATTTGGGGAGAGGGTTACAACCCCTCTAGCCCAGCCCCTACAGACGACCCTGCTACTTTCTATTTTCTCTTCAAAAATGAAATTATAATGATATAGTTTAAGAAAATTAATTAAAAACCTTGTTCATGTCGTATTTACAAAAATTAGTTATCTCATTCGTTATCATATTTTATTCATCTCTGAAAGGAATTTTGTTATATACTGTTTTGAGAGGAAGAAAATAAATGCAAGTTGGCTGCTTTATTAAACTATATCTACAATGTATAATGATTTAATATTAATAATATTAACACTAACAAAGCAACCACAAACAATCATAATTTGTTCTTGCCCGAACACACAATCTTAAAGATAGCCAACATGGTTCAATTTTTTATTCTTCATTGTCTATGGATTTTTTTAATTATATTATTAGAGGTATTTATATTTTCGCAGAATATAATAAATATCTAAGGCAATTAATATCAGAGTTGGGCAAGTTAATGCAACTTAACTTAGATAAGTTATAATTTTAAAACTTAACTACTTAATTTATTTATTTATCAAAATTAACTTTTAAACTGCTTTATCTCAACTTTAATTTAACTTGATTAAGTTAATTATTTAAAGTTATATGTATTTTTTGATTCTCAGTTGAAAAACTAAAAAACTTCCTTCAAATAGCCATTAGTTCTCCGATCATTTAGGTAAACACTGTGTCGACACTACATATTTGTTTTACTAAGCTTAGAAACTGGGTCATTCCATAGCAAATTGTTTTTATATTCTCTCAGATATTTTTATAATTTGACATATAGTTTAAAATTGCATACAAACTCAATTCAAATTGAAGTAGAGAAAATCCCAGCCATAGAGACTGACAGAATAATCTTTATTATAAAGCCTTGATTAATCTCTCAATGGACTAGCTTATATAGTTATTTTTTAATATCGAAATTGGTTGGGTGAGTTAATTCAGCTTAAAGTACTCTAAAATTAATTAACTTAAAATTAAATTGTTACAGAAATTAACCTCGAAATTAACTTTAACTTAACCAGTTAATTTTTCATAGGAAATCAACATTAACTTTAACTCAACTACTTATTAAAAATATAATTATAATTAACTTTAACTTAACTAGTTAAAAAGACAAGTTAAATTGTCCATCAATGATTGATATATTCACCTTCGTGTAACAACTAGAATTATGTACTCAAAGATTTGTTACTGGGAGTTATAGTTTCAGACAAATATTTTGAATTTAAAATTGCAATAATAAATCCCCCACGGCTTGTTAAGCCTTTTCATCAAGCTGTGTATGCTACCGGCCCTTAAACACGAAAACCATAAAAAACTCTCTAAGTTTATTAAATAATCCCTCATCTCAATCACATTGATATGAATTACATTTATAAGGTGGAATTGGAGATGTACGTCTACATAAGTATATTTTTTCATATAACTTCAGAAAACTTCAAGCTCACCCCTGATTTTTGGATTACTTGTGAGTATTTGTTGCCTTTGGAAAACATGTTGAGCATGATTCTAGACTCCTAAAGATAATTTTCCTCTTTTTTTTTGTAATTCTGCTATTACATAAATACAAATAGTAAAAAAGTGATTATGCGTTTAAAAAAAAAAAAGTATAATTGATCTCATAACTTTGGTAGACTTCTATTGGAATATCTTAATACCGTTAC
>NW_027289962.1:0-44749 GCF_016086655.4 Lepeophtheirus salmonis | reverse complement strand
CAGTACTCAACGAGTCTTAGAATTGTTTTTAGCGATTGGTCGTAGCCTGTTTTGAAGAATGTCTTCCTTTTCGTGTAGTACCGTCTGTTGCCGTCTGGAATTATTGCAATGTGGAAGGGGAAGGGTGTTTTTGGTTGTGGGTATATTTTGAAAAGAGAAAGGAGTTCTGAAATATGGGTTGTTAGGTTGAAGAGAATGTTTTGTAATCTTTTGGTTAATGTTATTGTTATATTATTCTTACTATTCTTTATTGTTATTAATAATAGTAATACTGTTACTATTAGTATTATTATTAGTATTATCATTTTATTTTTTAAAAAATTTTAAAATTACTACATACATATATATTATTAATATTATATTAATAATTATATACTAACTAATAGAATATAATAATAAAATATTAAAAAATTTTTATATTTTATATTTAAAATTTTTAATTTTTTTAATTTTTCTGAAATATCAACAAACTCTTCCTCTTCTTCATTATTATTAACAATATTAGTATTATTACTACTATTACTATTATTACTAATATTATTATTTACATTTCCTCTAGATTTATTTCTTTGTGCATCCAACTGTTCTCTAACCTCCTTTCTTGCATTATAATACTCTAAAAGGTCTTCTACTTCTTTTTTCTCTTCCTTAGTATCAGATAAATCAATAACCATTTGATAATACTCTCTACATTTTGCATCATCTACATATTCATAACATGTTGCCATATTCTTCAAAACTAAAATTTTCTCGTTTTTTTGGTTGTTAATTACAATATTACTATTATTATTACTACTACTATTACTAATATTTGTAATTAGTAGAGCTTTTGAGTATTCATTAATAGCATCTTCAAAACAGTTGTTTAGCATATGAATTTCAGAAATGAGTAAATAACATTTGAATAGTTTTTCTCTATCTTTAAGTTTTTTGTAAACGTTCAAAGATATTTGAAGAACGTTCCATGCAATTTCAAGATCTGTATCATCTTCATCACCTGGAACTATACTATTCGTATTTAAATTAGTACTAGTATTACTACTACTATTATTACCACCTGTTATACTTTTTGTCATTAATTTCTCATACCTCATCGCAGACTCCAGACAAAAATTCTTAACCAAACTTTCTGCATATTCCAAAAATATTTCACACTTCCTCGGCGAGGTGTCTGGTACTTTGGTCATAAGTTCTAAAGCTTCGCTGTAGTCGGTAGCAGAGTCTGCGTAGAGTTGTTTGGAGTTGTTTTGTTTTGCTGTGTGGAGTAGTTTTAAAATTTTGTCATTTTTGTGTTCTGTTGTTGTCATTCTTTTTATTTTATTTTTCTTTCCTTCTCTTTTTAAATTCAATAAAATTTTTTATTTTTTTAATAATTTTAATAATTTTTATTTTTTTTTAATTCAATAAAATTTTTAATTTTTTTATTTTATAAAATTAAAAATATATAATAATAAATAATATATGTCCCAAGAAGAAGATAATAATATAACTATAATAAATAATAATAGTAATATAAATAGTATAGATAATAATATAAATAATAGTAATTTATTAAATTTAAAAGATGATGATAAAACTGAAAATAAAATATTCTCTCTACTTCTCGAATTCCACCCAAAACCACTTTTAAGACTCGAACTCCAAAAATTATACAACCTAAATCTCACTGAATTTGCCATACTGATAAAAAGTCTAAAAACAAAAATAAATCCAGATAATTTCGATGTTGTGGGTATTTCTCAGAGAAATGTTGTTAGTAGTATAACTTTATCTGATAAAATATTTTTAGTAAGAAAGAGGAGTCATTTTAATATTAATAATAGTAATAATACTACTAATACTAATAATAATAACTATACTACTACTAATAATAACTATACTACTACTAATAATAACTATACTAATACTACTAATTATAATAATACTCACATGGATATTGAGAATTTTAAAATTCTTTCAAAAATCTCTGCAATTTTATTTCTAGAAGGCGAAAAAATGAACTACAACGATTTTATAAATATAACCAACATATTTTGTAGTGCTGAAAAACTTGTTGAATTAAAGAATAGTGGATATTTTGCAACTTATAAGGATTATTTGGATATGGATGTTTATATTACTTTTAATTGGAGGTTTAGAGCAGAGTTTCCAAATTTTAATTTAACAGAATTTTTAGAAAAAAATATTCTTTAGAAATATTTAGAAATATTATAAATATTTAATTTAAATATTATTAACATTATTAATATTAATAGAGTATATTAGTTATATATTATAAATATAATTATACATTTAAGAATATTTCCTTTTTAAGTAAATAAAAAATTTAAAATATTTATAAATTAAAAAAAAAATAATAAAATTTATAATATGAAAATAGAATTCAAATCAATAAACAATCAAAAAAATGAAATAGAAGAAACTATTTCAGAATTTGAATATAAAAATTTAAAAAAATTTATATAGAAGCACTTCAACAAATGAATAATATAAATAGTACTAATAATACTAATAATATAAATAGTACTAATAGTAACTTTGAAAAAGCAAAAAACTTCTTATAAATAACTATAAATGCCTATCAGAAAAAACATTTCCAATTTTAGAAAAAATCAAACAAAATTTAATCTACAACTGCATTCTACTAAATAAAGAATTAAGCAATTTGGATTTGAAAGATTCTTTAATATTGGAAGATAAAAATTATCTGTTTTTTAAAATTAAATTTTTGATGAAAGAAAAAAAAATATTTTTAAAATTAAAAAGTTATTAAATTATGCAAAAGATAAAAAATTTATGTGTGAGGAGTATTTTGAGTTAAGAAGGAGATTTAATAAATTTAAATATAAAATTATTATCTAAATATTAAAATAAATTAATATAGTAATATTTTTAATTAATATAAATTTTAGTATTATATATAATATTATAAATAGTATTAATTTTAGTATTATTATAAATAATATTATTAATTTAAAGTATTTCTACTTAGTTCCAAATTTATTCTCATGAACACTTTTTCTATAATTTTTTTAATTTTACTAAAATTCTCAGAAAGAATAAAAAAATTATTTTTATAAAATTTAGAATTAAAAATAATAACAGGTAGTAAATTATTAGATTCTACTTTGTTTGTTAATATATCGTATTTATAAATTGTATCATTTGTTGTTAGAATTAATTTTAAACCTAAAGTATTTTTATTAATAATACTATTTTTAGTATCTAAATTATTATTATTTAAATTTTTACTATTTAAATTAGTAGTATTAGTATAAAAATTGTAATTAATAAAAAGTTTTGGTATTTTAAATAATTCAATTAAAGAATTATTATTTTTATTATTTTCTAAATTATTTTTAAATTTTTATTATTTTTCTTAAAAAATTTAGTTTTATTATTTTCAGTTTTATAATAAATAATTAAATTATCTAAATTTAAATTATTATTATCTAAATTAGTATTATTATTAAAATTATTAGTATTATTGTTAAAATTTAAAATTGAATAATTCTCAATGAATATTTCAGAACTCTCTTCACATTCTACAAACTTTTTATTAACAGAATCATAAAAAATTACCAACCTTCCAAAATGTATTTTAGAATTATAAAACACAGGTTCACAAAAAATATTGAATTATTACAATTATAAATATTATTATTATGGTTATAATTATAAAAAAAAGTACTAAAAAGTTTATCACCACTCTCACCGTCTAATATTATTAATTCTTTAGAAGGTGTTATTCCAATTATGAAATTAGAAATATTCCAAAGTTTTAACATAAAAACATTCATTAATTTTTTTTTAACTAAAATTAATTCCTCATTATTTTTTTATTACTATTTTTAATATTATTACTACTAGATATATTATTACTATTTTTATTATTAATAAAATTTTTATTAATTTTAATTAGAAGTACTCCTTTTTAGAAGAAATAAAAATTTTATCATTTTCAAAAATTAATAAATCTAAAATATTATCTTCTAATTTTATTATATCTAATAATTTATTTTTATTACTACTATTGATAATATTAGTATTATTGGTATTATTTAAAAATTTTCTATTACTCCTCTTTCTATTAATAAAATTTTTATTTTGTTCAATAAAAAATTTATCAGTATTATTACTATTATTTAAATTTAAATTACTAGTATTATTTAAATTAGTAGTATTAGTAATATTAGTAGTAGTATTATTACTATTATTAATACTTAAATTACTAATATTATTACTATTATAAAAATTATTTAGATAAAAAAATTCTTTTTGCTAAAAATTTTTTGATACTTCCTAAACATCCCACCCTCCCCATACACAACAATAGCACCATCCCTACCCCCACTAACCAAACACCCATCTAACTCATCCATACTACAAACTGAATAATGACTAGTCACTTGTTCAACAAATCTAAAATTATTTAAAAACCTCTTGACAAGTCCTATTCTAGAGTCTGATAGTGATTTTGATAGTGATGAGGTGCCGGTGTTTGCTCCTGTTATGTAAATGTTATTGTTGATGGATTTTACGTAGATTGGTGAGTTTCTTAGTTTTAGGGTTTGTGTTATTGTTATTGAGTTTTGGAATATTTCTAGAAATAGTATTATACCTTTACATGTACCTAAGCAGTAGATATTTTTATTTAAATTATTAGTAGTACTAGTATTACTATTAATATCATAATACTTAGTTATACTTGTTATTGTATAATCTATTAAAAGTTCGTAAGGTGGTAATTCTAAATCTGTAAAAATAAAAATACTTTTTTGTGATGATAAAAAAGAACATTAGGAAATCCGAAGATTCTCGAATTTTTCTTTTTAAAAAATTTTTTAAAATTTGAATTATCTAAATTTAAATTAATATCTAAATTAATAGTATTTATATTATTAGATGTATCTACTAAATATTTACAAATATTTCCTACATAAATAACAATAATAGAATTTTTAAAAATTGCAAAATCTGTTATGCTATTATTAAATAAACATTTATAACTAAACTTTTCAATATTAAATTCTATTAACTTATCTTCAGTTTGAATTATTAATACATTTTCATCATCTTTATAATTACTACTATTATTATAATTACTACTAGTATTATTAGTATTAATATTATTACAATTACTATAATTATAACTTCTATTGGTTATTTTTTTTAAAATTTTTTTATCTTCGAATCAAACGGAAATTTTATAAAATTTGTAATATTAGCTTTGTTACTAATTGCTAAAATATTATCGTAACTGTATGTTAGAAAATTTTTAGAACAGCAGATTGTATGTATAGGTTGTGAGAATGTGTTGTTGTTTTGGATTAGTGTTGATTTCATTTTTTTATCTTTTAAATTTTTATAAAATATTTTTTTTAATAGATAAAAATAATTTATAATTATTTAATATTAATAAATTATAATAATTATAGTTAATATTATTTAAATTATTTTTTATACAAAATATTATTAGTTATAATAAAAATGAATAATAATAGTAATAGTAGTAATAATACTAATAGTAATAATAAATATAGTAATAATAAATATGGTAATAGTAAATGTACTGATAACAATTTCTATAAACCAACTTTTATAGAAACTTTAAAAAAATATGTTTAATAAAACCAAATTTACAGCAAAACATGTTCAAAATTTGTGGATTAATTCATAAAATAAAAAAATATTCGTTTGAAGTTGCTGATTTTACTGGACTTTCTGTTATTAATTTAAATACTATAAATATAAATAATACTAATACTACTAATATAAATAATACTAATAATATTAATACTAATTTAAATTTAGTAATAAAAGAGTGTGGATTATATAAAATAAATTGTAGAATTGGAAATAATAGTAAAATTTATTTAGTAGATTTTAAAAAAATTGATGTTTATGAAGAAATGATATTTTGGTATGAAGCTGCCTGTATTAGTAGTATTAATAATAAATAATTATATCTATAATACTATTTATAATATTAGTATAAATTATATTAATATTAGTATAAATAGTATATTTTAGATATTAAAAAAAATAAAAATAAAAATAAATTATATTATTAGTATTATTAAGTTGTATTATTATAATTTATAAATTGTATTATTAGTATTATTAAATTGTATTATATTATTAATATTATTAGTATTATTATATTTTATAAATTTTATAAATAATTTTTTTATTTTTATTTTTTAAATTCTCTCTCTTAACATGAAAAGAATAGGATCACACGTTTCAATTTCCAAAGGTATTTGTGAACTACCTATAATTTTAAAAAAACTGAATGCAGATACCTGCCAAATATTTACAAAAGCACCATTGAAATATTCAAAATCAAAAATATCTGAAAATGATATTGAGAAATTTAAAAAGCTTCAGAATACTAATAATAATACTAATAATACTACTACTAATTTAAATAATACTGGTAATAAAATTTCTTGTGTTGTTCACGGAAACTATCTAACAAACCTCATAAACCTAAAACAAAACACTTTAGAAAACTTTTACGACGACATAGAAATGACTGAAAAACTCAACATAAAATATTACATATTCCACCCTGGATCAGATGTTAATAAGATGGGTGTTACTAAATCCTTAGTTGAAATGGCCAACCAGATAAATAAAACTCTCGATAAGTTTTCAAAGGTGTGTTTGGTGGTGGAGATTATGGCAGGGCAGGGGAGTGTGTTGCCGTATAAGTTGGAGCATCTTAAAGTTATTTATGATAACATTGATAAGAAATATTTAAATTCTCATAGTAATAGTAATAATAGTAATTTAAATACTACTAGTACTAATAATACTACTAATAGTAATATTGGTAATAAAGATAGGTTTGGATTCTGCTTAGACACATGTCACATGTTCGCATCTGGATACGACTTCAGAACACAACACAAATACGACAACCTAATATCCAAAATAGACAACCTTATCGGACTAGACACTATTAAAGTCATACACCTCAACGATAGCAAACATCCAATAGGCTCTAGAAAGGATAGACACGAACATTTGGGAATGGGTAAAATTGGGATTGATGCTTTTAGGTTTTTTATGGAGGATGAGAGGTTGGATGAAAAGGTTTTTATATTGGAGACTCCAAGTGATGAGAAGTATAAAGAGGAGATTCAAATTTTAAGAGATTTTCTTCTATAAAAATTTTCTAAATAATATTTAATTAATAATTCTTAATATTAACCTATTTTTTTATTTTAAATATAAATTTATAAATATTTTTATAAATAATTCTTAATATTAACCTGTTTATTTGTTTATAAAATATAAATTTTCTAAAATTTTAATTTATTTATTAATTTATTTTTAATTTTAAAAGTATAAAAAAATTTTTAATTAAAAAATATTTAAAAAATTTTATTTTTAAGAAATTTTTTATCAATTTTAAAGAAAATGTTAACATTTCCATGGAAGAGCGTCAGATTTTACGCATCCGAATTTTTTGCATCATTCATTTTCGGATACGTCATCTTCTTCGGAGTACTCAGTCTCGACCACTTTCCCAGCATATCATTCATACTACTCGGATCCGTTCTATCCACAACCGCCATCATCGTTCTAATAACATGTCTAGAGCCTGAATGTCTTGTACATCTAAACCCTGCCTACACGTTGGCAGAATTCTGTCTGAAAAGATATCTAAACGAACGGTTTGACGTGAGAATTCTGCTAATTCTGATGGGTGCACAGTATTCGGGGTTTATATGTTCTGCTGTGTTGATTAACAACGCCTACACGTACGATAAACAAAAAATACATGCAATAATCGAGTCTCAGAAGGTTTTCAATAGCAATAGCAACAATAACAGCGACAGTAAAGCGAAAAATCTGTTTGGCGAGTTTGTTTTTACAATACTAAACACGGTCGTTTCGTTGAGGTCAAGACGAAGGTATGTGTTTTCGCCTGTTAATATTGGGCTCATAACGTCTGCTATTGCCATTGCGTCTGATGCGCCTACGTTGAGAATGTTTAATCCTGCGAGTGCGGTTGCTTCGAAGATTTTGTTTAGAATGGATGATAGTATTGTTTTGGTGGTTGTTGAGTATGTGTCTTCGATTGTTGGGTTTGTGATTTATGTGCTTTTGTTTAGGAAGAAATATTAAAAATATTAAAATCTTTTTGTATTAGTTATTAATTAATAAATAAGAAATATAATTTTATTAATTAATAAATATTTTAAATAAATTTACTCCTTTTTTTTAATTAAAAATTTTAATATAAATTTAGATAATATTAATTTTAAAATATATATTTAGATAATAATAGTTTTAAAATAATAATAAGTTTTATTAATAGTTTTAAAATAATGAATTTTTTAAATTATCAACTTTATTATCTAAAGTCTTTTCTATAGCAATTCTTCTTCTTTTTTATTTTTAGCAGAATTAATAAAAATAATATCAGTATATGATAATTTTAACTTTAATTTTACAAAAGGATTAGTAATATCTATTCCTTGGTATAAAAGATTTAATTTATTAGATTTTATAATATTTTTATAATTTTTTATAATTATTGAAAAGGTGTTATCGTAATTATTAAAATTATTCAGATTATTAAAATTATTAATACAACAACAACAATAATTTATTATTTTAGAAAGTATTTTATTAATAAACATATTTTTTTATAATTTATAATATTTATAACTATTATATTAATTAAAATAAATTAAAAATTTAATTAAAAATATTATTAATATAAAATGTTTATAATTTTAATTTAATTTATAATAGATTTATAGTATTTATAATTTATAATAATTAATATAATTTATAATTTATAATAATTTTATAATAGATTTATAGTATTTATAATTTATAATAATTAATATAATAGTATAATAATATACAGGTTTTATAATATTTATATAATAGATTTATAATATTAATTTATTTATAATATTAATATAATTTATAATAATTAATGTTACATATAATATTTATACAATAGATTAATTTAATAATATATATAATTTATAATAATAGTATATATAATACTTAATATACTAATGTAATATTAATTTATAAAAATAGTATAGTATAATATTTATATATTATATTTTTAATAATACCTAATATAATATTAATATAATTATATAATACTTAATATAATAATAAAAATTTATTTATTGTATTTAATATAATATGTAATAATATTTTATAATTATATAATACTTAATATAATTTTATAATTTATAATAATAATAAAAAGATTTATAATTGTATAATAATTCTAAATATAATTCTGCCACTCATTTTTACCAGAATTTGAATAAAAATCCATTTTATACTCAGAAAACTCCCAAAACACTTCAAATGGTGAAAGCACAGGCTTACCAAACTCCATCCCCCAATCTATACTCAACCTCGGACAACATATCTGAACATACCCATCAATAAAACAATAATCCAACCTTTTTATCTCTTCAAGCACGAAAAAGTACAAATTCTTATTTTCTGATTCCAATTTCCTTTTAGGTTATTAAAAATTACGGGGTTGCCCTGTTTTCCGAGTGTTCCTAAAACAATTCCAACATTTTTAGACTTCCTGAATTTTAGAACCTCTGATTTTCGTGTTTCTCTCATTTTTTTGTTATCGTAGAATTCTCTATATGTTTTTTTTGTGAACGGGCAGTACCTGAAGAATGTGCAGTCAGGATTTGCAATCATCAGCGCTTCTAGATGGAATCTGCCATCTGAAACGAATATTACGTATTTTGTTGATATTTTTGGTGCTGTGCATCCTAAAACTTCACCTTTGGAGAGTGGTTTGTTGTGGTAGGTTTTTATGTTGTTGTTGAGTTTTCGTTCTACTTCTCTGACTATTTTGTTGAATTGGATTGTTCCAAATATTGAGAAGTCGTTTACATTTACATTTATATTATAATCTATATTATTAGTATTTGTAGTAGTATTATTATTTGTAGTATCAGTAGTATTAGTAGTATTATTATTTAAATTAATGTCATTTACTATTTTATCAATAGACATTAATAAATGACTAATATTAAAAACAATATCCACAAACACATACAAAATTTTAACTTTACACTCCATAACAGGAACCAAACACGAATGACCATAATGTATCAACAAATCACACCCAAGCCTATACGTCTTATCATCATCAATACAACACGCACCGTACACAACATCACCCAATGTTATAGTTTCTGCATCCGTGTACGTCTTAATAAGATCTGTGATAATGCTGGAGTATTTTAGGATACCGTCTGGCATTTGTAAAGCGATTCTTTTGTAGTTGTTCTTTAGAATTGTGTTTATGGTTTTTGTTAGTTCGAAGTTGTAGTTGGGTGGAAGGTATGGAGAGTTTATTGAAGTTTTTAGTTGAATATTTTTTTGAAGTTTTATTGTCATTTTTTTATATTTTTAAAAATTTTTTTTTTTTTTTTTTAATATCTAATAATAATATAATTTTATATATTAAATATAAGAGATACTATGACTAATAATATAATACATAAATAATTTTATTTAATAATACTACTATAAAATATTAATACTACTACTCTGTTATTTATGTTAATATTGTATTTATAATTTTTAAATATATTTTTATTTACTATTATACATTAGAGAATAATAATAATCTTTATTAATTTATAAATATTAAATTATAAAATATTTTTAATTCGTAATTGATTTTAATTATAATTTTTTTATAATAATTAAATTTAGTAATTAAAAAATTTTTATAATTTAAAATTTATTATCAGAATAGAATAAAATTTTTTATAATTTAAGTAATTAGATTTATTATTATCAGAATAGAATATAATTTTAATTTAAGTAATTAACATTTACTTAAATTTAGCAATAGATAGAATTTTATTTAAATTAAATTTAAATTTTAAAATAATTTTCTTATTTGGTAATTTTTTATTAAAAATTTTTAAATTTATAAAAAATTTAACTCTCCTTTTTTAAATCTGTTTAAATATATTTAAAAATTATAAATAAAAAGTAGAAATGGATGCTATCAACAACTTATTCTACGCATTTACATTCAAAGAATTAATAAAATCATTTTACGAGGATGGATATGTAAAGTTTAATAATTATTACATAAGACCACTTGATATGATGAATATTATTACAAAACTAGAGGAGAGAAACATAGTAATAGAGAACCATCATGATAATCTAATGTTAGTAAAAGATTCTACCAAATTTCAGCTATCACGTGGAAGTTTGAAGACTTTTTTCAGAAAAAAATTTTTGCACTCGAATTCACGTTTTATGAAAATTGTCCATATCTAAAAATAGAGCCAGAATATAATTTTTTTGTAAAGTTGTTGAGAGAGATGGATACTTTGTTTTTTGTATATCATTCAACGAGTTATGAGGAATTTATATTGTCGAATCCGATTGCTGATTTTATTGTTAGAACTAAAAAGGGAAATTTAAATTTTTGAATGAGGAATTTTAATAAAAAAAAGTTTTATAAATATAAATTTTCATATACTAAGTAGAATGATATTAATATTATTCTATATAATGTATAACTCTTATTTTTATAATATATTTATAATATAGTCAAATTTAAAAGTATACTACTTACAAATAAAATTTTACTATGATATTTTTTACATATTAAAAAAAATTTTATTATTATTTTATTTTATTATTATTAATTTAAATAATATTTTTTTATTTAAACACATACAACAATAACAAAATATGATAATGATGAAAAACATTATAGCAAATAAAAAAGTATTTATCAGATTAGACCTCAACGTACCAAAAAACTACAAACAGACACCTTTAAAAATTTTAGAATCATACGAAACTATAAATTTGGTTCTTAAGCATTCTAAATCATTCTTAATTGGCACGCATCTTGGAAGACCGTCTAAATTGTCTTTGTCTTCTAATAAAAAAGAGTATAATAACAATAATAATAGTTATAACTATAATGATGGTGATGATAATAAAAGAAAAGAATATTCTAAAGAATATACTTATAATGGTAGTGATAAAAACAATAATGATATAAAAGAATATTCTGTTAGGAGAGTTTTTGAAAAGTTGTTAATCACTTATCCCATGCTTAGACTAGTAACACCAGATAAAGTTGGAACAAACCAATTCGAGATGCTTGAGAATATGAGGTTTTATGATTTGGATGCTAAATTCTTCGAAGATAGGTTTGATGTTATTGTATTTGACGCGTTTGGTGTTTCACACAGAAATTGTAAGGAACTAGATGCTAAAATGCCCATATACACAGGTCCATTGGTCTATAAGGAATTGAAAATTATAAATAAACTGAAGAAAACTGATCTTGCAATAATAGGGGGATGTAAAACTGATAAGTTAAAACTTGCTCGAAGTTTAAATTGTAAAACTATAATTTTGGGAAAGTTGATTGATACTGTTATAGAAAATAAAGAAGATGATAAATATATAATGCCTGTAGATATTAAATGTATTGATATGAGAGGAAATATAAACATTTTGGGTATAAAAGAATATAAAAAAAATATTAACAAATACGAAAATATAGACATAGGTCCTAAAACCATTGGTATGATTACATCATATTTGGATGAAAGTAGTAATGTATTTTTAAACGGTACTCCAGGAATCTATGAGAAACTTGAGTCAAGAAGTGGTACTGAAAAACTTTTTAATATTTTAAAATATAAAAGTATAAATGGAAATTTAATAATTGCAGGAGGTGATACTAACACAGCACTTGATATGTTGAATATAAGATTAGAAGAAAGAAGCACGGGAGGAGGTGTTTTGTTGCAGTATTTGGTAAAAGGAGAGCTTGAGGGTATTAGACAGATAGAGGAAAATAAGAAAAAAGAATTGCATAAATTGACCGAAGCAGGATTCGAACCTACAACCTTCAGGACTGGAATCTAACGCGCTACCATTGCGCCATTCGGTCTGAGACAAATAATTAAACTAAATTTATATTACAATATTAAACATTAAAAAATGTCTAATAATACAATTACAATATTATATATTAAATTAAAAAAATGTCTAATAATACAATTACAATATTATATATTAAATATTAAAAAAAAAAATGTCTAATAATACAATTACAATATTATATATTAAATATAAAAAAATGTCTAATAATACAATTACAATATTATATATTAAATATAAAAAAATGTCTAATAATACAATTACAATATTATATATTAAATATAAAAAAATGTCTAATAATACAATTACAATATTATATATTAAATATAAAAAAATGTCTAATAATACAATTACAATATTATATATTAAATATAATAATACAATAATAATACAATTACAATATTATATATTAAATATAAAAAAAAAAATGTCTAAAAACAATGTCTAATAATACAATTACAATATTATATATTAAATATAAAAAAATGTCTAAAATACAATAAAATTAAATATAAAAAAATGTCTAATAATACAATTACAATATTATATATTAAATATAAAAAAATGTCTAATAATACAATTACAATATTATATATTAAATATAAAAAAATAATACAATTACAATATTATATATTAAATATAAAAAAATGTCTAAATATTATATATTAAATATACAATATTAAATATAAATAAAAAATGACTAATAATACAATTACAATATTAAATATAAAAAAATGACTAATAATAAAGTTAAATTTAAATTAAAAAATATAATAATTTTAAAAATAATTTTTTTAATAAAAATAAAAAACATGATAAAGACTGTAATAATAATTAAACTAATAAATCTTTTAGTAACAGAATACCTAATACTAAGACAAATAGTTTCTCTTACAAGAAAAATACCCGATAAAGTTGAAAAATATTTCACAGATGAAGAGGAAGCTCAAATGATTTCATATTCCTGGGACAAACAAGTTTTTTCATTTTTTGCAGAAATTTTCAGAGTTGCATTTACTGTTTCTATTCTCTACTTTAACATTCTGTATTTAGGATACAGAACTTTAAACAGTTATTTGAACTTTCCTCCACTTATTAACGAAATAATTTTTTATATCGTTTATGATATCATTTACCAGATAGTTTTTCTACCATTTGAGGCAATTAGCAATTTCATTATTGAGGAAAAACATGGATTTAACAAAATGACTGTTAAAACATTTTATATTGATAAAATTAAGCAAACATTTCTATCTTCAGTAATATTTTTAATATTCTACATTCCTGCTTCAATAATTATTAACACTTTCAAAGAGTTTTACATATTCTTATTCGTCTTTATGGTCATTTTTAATTAATAGTCATAATTCTCTTCCCAATATTTATCCTCCCATTATTCAACAAATTCAAACCAATTAATGAAGGAGAACTTTTAAACAAAATCAGAGAATTTGCAGAAAAGAAGAAATTCCCTGTTAAGAAAATCTATGAAATGGACGGTAGCAAAAGATCAGGACATGGTAATGCTTTTTTTATTGGTCTTTTCAAGGAAAAACAAATTGTTATTTATGACACCTTATTACAGAGTGGTATGACAGATGACCAGATAATGGGTGTTCTTGCACATGAGATTGGTCATTGGGAAAAATATCACACTTTTATCAATTTGTTGATGGCATTTAAATGGGAATTCTTTTTCGTATTTCTTTTGCAAAAGTTTCTAAATAATGACTCATTAGTTTTTAACTTTTCAAAAAGTCATGAAACTCCTTTAATTCTAAAATTGTTGTACTTTAGCGAAGCTTTGAGTGTTTTTAACATCATTTCAAACATTTTAACTAATTTTGTAACAAGATTGATGGAAAAACAGGCTGATAAATATGCGGTAGATAATAATTACGGTGATCATTTGAAAGAGGCTTTGGTTGTGTTGTTTAAGAAAAATAAGAGCAATCCTTCTCCTGATTATCTTTATTCGTTCTATAATTATTCCCATCCAACTTTGACTGAACGTATTGATTATATTAATAATTTGATGACTAAAAGAGCAAAAAAATTGATTAAAGAAACTTAAAAATTTAAAAAATTTTAAATTATTTTTTTTAATTAAAACATTTTTTAAATATTTTTTCTTAATTTAGAATTTTAATAAAAATTTGCAACAACATCTTCTTCGTCATTTATTATTTTAATTTCGTATTTTAAATAATTTTTATTAAAAAAATTTATAAGAATCTCTCTTAGCTCTTCTAAATACCAATTCTCACTTTCATAATGTCCACACAGTACCACGTCATTGTTATTTTTTTGTAACTAAGAATATTATGATAACTCATTTCACCAGTGATAATTAAAGAATTTTTAATACTACTCATTTTATTTTCATCATTATCTTCTACGTCTTTATTACTATTTTTATCATTATAATTTTGAAGTCGTTTTAGAGATATTTTTTTATAAATATCTTCTGGTTTAAAAGAACAGCTCCCAACTCCAACCACAATATAATCGTACTTCTTTTGCATTCTATCCCTTTCATTAATTGAGGTAACCAATTTATTAGCTTTTGTTAACTTTTTTACCTTTTCTAGAATATTTTTAGTGTTCATTTCATCATCACGATAATATTCATAATTATTATTATTTTTATTATTTTCAATCATACAAACTAAACCATCTTCGTTTACAATTTTATGAGAAAATATTTTTCTATTGTCTGAGTAGTCTGTTCTTTTAGTTAGTAATTTATGACCTATAATCTTTTCAATAAATTTTTCATTAATTATTCTGTCCAAAATGGTATGAACAGAAATTACTGCAATTCTTTGTTGGATTAGTTTGACTAAAAGTTGTGGAATTTTTTTAATAGGTGAAAATATTACTGGATGGTAAGTTATTAATATTTTTATAGAATTATCTGTCTTAAACTTGTTATAATAATCACTATACATATCATAACTAACATAAGGATCGAATTCTTTTAATACGTTTTCATTCAAATCTGAACATACAATAATTTTAATTTTCTTATTACAATCTGAAATATTTTTTGTTAGTATTGATTCTTCAAATGGAATAAGTATTCCAATATTGTCCTTTTCCCAAGGTTTAAAAGGGTAAGTTGATTTGAAAAAATTGAATAAGTCTTGGAGAATGTCTGTTTCATTTTTATTATTAGTCATAAAATTTTTTAAATATTTTTTTATAATCTTTATAATTTTTTAAAAATTTCTTAATAATTATATATTTAAAATTATTAACTTTTTATATTCTATATTTGGTAATTTTTTATTGAATTTTTATCTCTTCTAATAAGTAATTAATTTTATAATAATATTAATAATAATAAATATTATAAATTAATATTATTTTAGAATAATTAAAGATGAAAATATTTTATTTTATAATTTTTATATAAACAATAGTTTATATTATTATTTATATTATAATAATTTTTTTTTGATATTTTTGTTATACTTATCATTCTTAAAACATGATATTTATAATTATAATATTAATAACTAACAATAATATTTTTAAATAGTTTATTTTATTATAATTTTTTAACAAAATTTACTCATTTTTCTAAAAATTATTTTTATTATTTTATTATTTTAAATAATTTTTTTTTATTTCTAAAAATTGACTACTAAATCTAAAGGTCTGACTAATCAATCATCTTTATTTAAATATAATTAAAATAAAAAATATTATGAAAATATTATAATAAAAAAAAATTTTATTAATTTTAATTTTTTTTTTTATAAAATTTAATTTAAAATGAAATGAAATTTTCCAAAATAAAAAAACAGTTAGCACTTCAAAAAAAAAAAATTAAAAATTCAGATCTACAGGAATTAAAGAAAGATAGAAAATTATATAAAAAGTTTATGGATTTTGTATTCCTAAATATGGGACAGAGTGTTGGTAAATTTCAATTTTTTTAAATGAAATAAACATCGAATTGCCGGTAAAAGAAATAGAAAATAAAAACAGAGGAATGAAAAAATTTATAGAAAGAATAAAAAATAAAAGTATTAATACTTTTAATATTAATTATAATAACAATGATAATGATACTATTTATAATAATACTAATACTAATAATGATACTAATACTAATAATGATATTATTATTAATAAAGATGATTCTGTTTCTTTAGATGTATTGAAAGAGTCTCATATAATTTTAAATGAACAGGAGTTTTATATAATGTTAGAGAATTTTGAAAATAAATATAAAATAAGTTTTAATTTGGAAAGTAGGGAAAAGTTTTTTATTCTATATTTAGAAAAAATGAAAAAATTTATTAATTTAAATTTATAATTAACTATAATAATTTATATAACAACTAAGTAAATAAATATATGTAAAATATTAAATAATTAATTAATATATGTATATAATTAATTAAAATTAAAATAATTTTTGAAAGTTTAATTTTATAATTTAAATATTAAGATAATAATACAAATATTAATATAAATATAAAGACTTAAAAATTTTTTTTTATGATGTAAATTTTAAATATTTAACATGCTTTATAAACATACAATTATTATTTTCTTATTATAAAAAGTACTTTTAAACTTTTTTTTACATTATCAATTAATTTTGTAAATTTTTGATTAAAAAAATTTTTAATAAAAAATTTTACAAAAATACAAAAAAATGAAAAAAACGAATAAAACTAATCAAACAAAATTCTTAATTACAATAGGTGGGTCCATTTCTGGTCTAGGCAAAGGCTCAACAGTAGGAGCTCTTGCATTCATTCTAAAAAAAAATTGTCATCGCGTTACTTTTATCAAAATCGATCCGTACTTGAATTTGAACGCTGGTAACATGTCTCCAAACGAACATGGTGAGACTTTCGTTTTGAAGGATGGATCTGAAGTTGATTTGGATTTCGGTACCTATGAAAAGTTTGCGAATGTTGAGCTAACCAAGGCTAATTCTATTACGAGTGGGAGAGTGTTGAGAAAGTTGCGCAGAAATGAGAAAAGAGGGAAATATAATGGAGAAACTATTCAAATTGATCCACATGTTACTGATATTGTAATGGATTATATTGAAAAGGCTGTAAATATAAAGGTCCCACTATCATTATCAGAATCATTATTACAGTCACAATCACTATCAGGGGAAAAGGAAGATGGAAATGGAAATAAAAATTTTGATTACCCAGAAATATGTTTTGTAGAAGTAGGAGGCACAATCCTAGACAACGAATCCACTTTTTACTCCGAAGCTCTAAAACAGCTAAGAAGAATAAATGATGCAAAAGTTATTTTCCTAGACTGCGTCATAAACACTTCATATGGGGAAGAAAAGTCGAAAACTATACAGCAAAATTTTTCAAACATGTCGGCAAAACTTTTAAGTCCAGATATTTTCATTTGTAGGTCAAAGTCGAAGATTTCTGCAGAGCTTGTTGAAAAGATATCTAGAAAGTGCAGAATTCCAAAGAATAGGATAGTTGAGTCTTTGGATGTGTCTAATAAATATAAATTAATAAAAATATTTGAAGAACAAAATATTTACGAAATATTAAAAGGGGAACTCGATCTTAAAACTACTGATTTAAATACAAATATGAATATTATGAACAAAGACTTAAAGTTTACGTTACTTAATGAAATTTGCGAAGATTCTGATCATAACAAAAAAAAATGTAAAATTGCAATTCTAGGTAAATATAAACACAGCAAAGGAGCATATGAGTCACTACTTGAAGCTTTGAAGATGTGTTCATCTATAAATAAATTAAAAATAGATTTAATTTTCCAGGAGTCTGAAGATTTTTCAACTAAAAATTTGGAAGGTGTTGATGGGATTGTAGTACCAGGTGGGTTTGGAAATAGAGGTACAGATCAGATTATAGAAGGAATTAAATATGCAAGAGAACAAAATATACCGTTTATTGGAATATGTTTAGGGTTTCAATTGGCTATAATTGAGTTTTGTAGAAATGTTTTAAACATCAAAGATGCGTGTTCAGAAGAGTTTATCGTTGATTGTAGTAATAAAGATAATAGTAGTAAAAATAAAGATAATAGTAATAATAATAAAAATAAAGTAATCAGCTACATTGACGTGACTAATAATTTTAGACATAATTTAAACTATAAAGAAAATAAAAAAGAAGTGGATGATGAAGTATTGTTAGCTAAAAAAAAATTTAATCAAATAGGGTCTGCTGCTGTTGTTAATAAAAATTATAATAAGATGTATTTCTGCTTAGGAGAAAAGGAAACACACATTGAAAAATCTAAATCTAAATTTTTTAGTGATAATCTTTTAGACAGACACCGTCATAGGTTAGAATTTAATCCTGCCTATTTGGAATTGTTGGAATCTAATAATTTTTTTTTGTTGGTGTTAAAAAGGATAAATGTTTTGAAAAGGGTGTTGGATATGAAATATTTGAGTATCATAATAATGATTTTTTTGTAGGAATACAGTCACATCCAGAGTTGACTACTAGTTTATTCCATCAGCATCCAATTTTTTTGAAATTCTTTGAGTTTATTAGTCAAAAAATTTCAAATTCTAAATAAATAATTTAAATTTCTTAAAAAATCTTTAAAAATATTTTTTTCTTTTTTTTTTAAAAATTTTAATTATAACAAAAATTTTGTTTTTAAAAAATATTAAAAAAATTATTTTTTATTTTAAAATTTAAATACAATTCATACTACAAAGGATGATGATACTCTGGAAAGTGTTATTATTATTATAAATACTAATAAAATATTATTATAAATTTTAGTAAATATTGAAAAAGTATTAAAATTTTTAATTATAAAATAAAAAATAATTTAAACTGAATTTATAACAAAACATGGAAGAAGAGGAAAATATTAATATTACAGATAAAGATGAAGCAAAAATAAAATATAAACTAATTTTTATACACAGTGAAGCTACAAAAGTAGAAAAAGTAACATCAGTTTCTGGTGATTATAAGGTATTTTCATCAGTTGAAGTTTTATTTTTGCATCCTTCATCGCTTGAGAATTCTAAAAATTTTGAAATTTTTACGGAAAAGGAGAAAATTTACAGAGATACGAAATTTGGGTCATTAAATTCGAAAACTATTTTTATTAAATCATTTTTACCGTTGATAAACATTAAACAAGCTCCATTTGGGATACTTAATTTAGGGAATAGTTGTTATATGAGTTGTGCTATTCAATATCTTTTAAATTGTAAAGAATTTGTTGATCTGTACAAACACAATTTGATGCCTCATTATTTTACAACAAATAATTATAAAAATAATAATTATAATAATAAAACAATAAAAATTTTAGATAAAGAAAGTTATCGTGATAATTTAATTAGTAATAATAATTTAAACGGTAATAATAGTAATGATGATAATTATAACAATAGTAATTTAATTAGTAATGATGATAATAATTTAAATAGTAATTTAATTAGTAATTATTGTAATAAAAATTTAATTTATAACAAATTTTCAACAAATGGAAATGTAACAAGAGCATTTATGAATATTGTACAGAACATTGATAAATATCAAAAATCAAATTTAGTATTAAATCCTTTCAGTTTTAAAAAGTTTTTGTAGATACAACAATTATTTTGATAATAATGACGAACAGGACTCATTAGAATTTTTAGAAGCATTTTTAGACAATTTAAATGAGGACACTAAAAGTATTCCCGTAACAGAAGAATCTTTTTCTAATTCTAAATTAAATAATAATTTAAATAATCTAAATAATAACAATTCTAATTTTAAATTAAATAATAATAACAATTCTAAATTAAAATTAAATGATGATGAAGATAAACAAAATAATAATATTTTTATTATTAATAATGACGAGGATGAGGATGATTCTTCTAAGGAATCTAAAACAAAAATAAAATTTATTTCTCCTCTTAAAGAACTTTTATACGGAAAAATTAAACACGAAAGATTTTGCAAAAAATGTAACAAAATATTTGCAAATCATCTTGAAGGATTTCAAACATTATTCTTTCCAATTCCTCAAGAACTTCCAAACCAATTAACAAAAGTTAAAACTATAATAAAACCCCTCAACAAACCATTCTTTTTTCTAAATCTTCCAAAAGATAGAAAATTAGCAATTGAAAAAATTTGTAAATTTATTAAAATAAAGGAGAAGAGAATAATTATACTAAGAAATAAATTTGAAATTGTAGAAGAAGGGTTTTTAGAAGATTATGATTCGATCTATGAAATTGATAGTAAATTTTTAGATGAAGAAAAAGACAATGTAATAAAAATTGAAGAAAATAACTATAAAAGAGGATTTTTACAACGTGCAAAAGAATCTCTAAAATTTTTAAATATAAAAGAAAATGAGTCAATACACAATTCAGAATATCTAAAAAATAATTTTATTCCATTGTCTATAAAATTTAATAATTATTATTTCTTTTCAAATGGTTATAAATTTTTACTTCACAGAAAAGAATTTGATTCTATTAATGAGTCATCAAATAATTATAATAAAAAATTAATAAATGAATTTCTAAATAGAATATTATCTAAATCTAATATTCTGTTTAATATGAAAAAGGTTTATTATGAGATCAAAGGTAAAAATATAATAGTTAGATTACCTGGATTCGTTGTAAATATTTATGAAATTTCTAAAAATTATTTGAACATTCCAAAATATCAATTTTTAAAAATGAGTCAAAAAATTGAACTAAGAGAATTCGATAAAATAGATTTAATTGATTGCTTTAATTTTAATCCTCATAAGATTGATTTTAACTGTGATTGTAGTAGTAATAATAGTAGTAGTAATAATAATAGTAATAATAACAAAGAACAGTTTTTATTATATTTAAAATCTAAAATTATAGAATATCCAAAATATTTATCAATTGGACTTAAAAGAACAATTCCATCTCTAAATAATAAAACATACAAATTAATTAAAAATAAGAAGAAAATTGATGTTCCCGATTTTTTAATACTTGATACAAATGTAATGTACAAAATGATTAGTTGTATTCTTCATAAAGAAAATTATACATATTCTCATTATACATCTGTTGTTACAAAAGATAATATTTGGTTTTTATGTAATGATACGGTTATTACTAAATTAAATCCTAGTCAAGCAAATAAGTTGATTAATACTGAAGAAATTGTTGCCATAATGTACGAAAGGTCATTTTTATAGATAAATAAAAATATAAATTTAATAAATATTCTTATATAAAATTTTTTATAGAATTACTTTATAAGGCAATTTTAAATTAATCCATAATATAATTTTGAAATATATTTATTTCTTATTTCTTATTAAATAAACATGTTTTTAGTATTTAAAAATTTAAATAAAAAATAATTTAATTACTTAGTAAATGCCTAAAAAAAATATTGCAGATTCTAAATTAATTGATGTATTAAAATATAAATCTCTCCCTTTTTCGTTTCCATTATAATCATAAAATACCCATTTACTCCAAGCATAAACATAAAAATAATTTTTTTTATAATCTTTATTCATAAATAATACCAATTCAATATAATAGCTATCACGTAACTGTTTCCTGTTATTATGTGTAACTAGATAATTTTCCTCAGGTAAAGATTTAATTTCAGGTGCAAATATTACCAAATTTTTAGGAGAATTTAAAATATCATTGCTAAATAATTCATTACATTTTACATGTTTAATTTTATTATTATCGTTTATGTCCTGAACCAAAATTATAGCTTCTTCTCCAAAATTTTTAGTTAAAAAAGAAGAAGTAGGAGAATAATAATTAATTTTATTTTGAGGTTTATCAAAGTGTGGAAAATTTTTAGAAACATATAATGAATTAAGCCCTTCAATATTGCTAAAAAATATTTGAATTAATAAATAAAAATCATATATTGAAAATTTTTTATATTCTGATATGTTTAAATTTTTAATGTATGTTTCTTTATAAAATTTAGTCAGGTTAGAAATTAGTATTTCAATCTTTATGCCACTATTTTCACCTTGGAAATTAATAGTGCTTATAAGAGAATCAATAAAAAAGTCTTTAAACTTTGTAGAATTTTCATATATTTTGCTTAATAAAGTAATTGATTCGTTATATCTTTTCAAAGACTTATCACTTTCTAAGCCATTAGATTCTGTTTTTTCTTCCTCTAAATCTGATTCTTTTTCTTCTTTTACCTCACTTTTTAAATCTAATTTTTCTTTTTTTTCTTCTTCTTCCTTTTCTATTTTAGACTCTTCTTCTTGATCTAATTTTTCTTCTACTTTCTCCTCTTTTCCTTCCTCTCTTAAATCAACTTTTATTTCAGATTTTTTAGTAATATTAGAAACACCTTTCTCTTCTATTTTAGAATCAAATTCCACTTTTTGTAATTTGTTAGGTATTACAGTATTTTTAGGCATATCATCATTTTTTAATTGAACTTTAGATTTTAAATCACTTTCATGTTTTAATTTTTCTTTAGAATCTTCTTGAATTACTTCTAAAGTAGGTGTTGTTGGAATAGTATTTTTGTTATTTATTTTTTTCTGTTGTTCATTAGACTCTGCTACTTCATGTTTTTCATATTTAGTATTTTTAGTAGATTCACTATTATCCTTCTTACTTTCACTTTTAGTTTTATCTTTTTCATTGATACCTCCTTCAACATCAAATTTATTCATTGAAGGTATACATGAAATGATAATAATACAAGTGAAGAATAAAGCAATTATTATTAGCACAATTAATAAAAAATATGTTCCTATAAATGACATTTCTCTAAATAAAAATTTATTTTTTTATAAATAAAAAATTTTTAAAAAAATACCCCTAATTTTTATTTTAAACAACTTGAATTTTATTCTACTTTTAAACATATTTTTATGCTCAAATTATTTTTTGATTCTTTTGATTTTTTTTTTGTAAAAATATTTTAAAGAAAGTAAAAAATTTTAACCTTTTAAATTATTATTAAATAAAATAGTAAATGCAAAAAAAAAAAAAAAGTAAATCGTAATAAATGTAAAAAAATACATTTAATAGTTTTAAAAGATGTATTGAGTCCTAATAACTCAAAAGAATCTATAATTTTTTTTTAGAATTTTTATAATTTTTAAGTTAAAAAAATATTAACCAATTTTACCGATAAGACAGACGATGTTCAAATTATAACAAAAAAATAAAATCTCTAAAATTAATAAAAATCTAAATATTTTATAGTTAAAATTTTGCAAAATTAATAATTATTTAATAGAATCTATTTATTACAACTTCAATATTATTAAATAAATTTTATTATGATGTTATATTCTAAAGAAGATTGTTTTTCTTATAAATGTTAAATATTTGCTCCTTAGTTTTAGTTTTTGGTTGTATTGAAATTAAATTATTGTTTTTTAATTCTTATTTGGGTAAATGTTCACAATGATAATTTTTCTTAATTAGAAAAGAATATAAAAACAATTAGAATAATAACTACCAAGAAGATTATTTAATGTTCAATTATAATGTTCCCAGATAATCTAAAAGGTGCTGTAACCAACCCAAATAATAAATAATTTTATCTCTAATAAAATTTTGAGTATAGTGTAAAGTTAAAAAAATAATTATTAAAAAATTTTAATTCATTAATTTCTTTCTTATTACTTTATTTTAAGAAGTTTCACAACATTTCTCCAAGACTAACTACACAGTTACTAAGAAGTATGATTAAAGCCATTAATAATCAAGATTTCTTAGTTCCTAATCATTTCGTAGTCTTCAGCACTGTAAGATGTTCATCAAAACTACTAATACATTTGCTAATAAAATTTAAAAAAAGTTAGTAAGTTAGGACCTAAGAAAGATATTCAGTCCTAAAATTTAAATTACCCTATTGGGGCTTTATATTTATAAATTTTTACATTATCAAGAATAAATACTAGCCTTTTAGTTCTATGTGTACAACAATCAATTTTAAAATAATCAAGAACATCTTTAAATCTTATAAGTTCAGTGGTATTTCATTGACTTTATGAAATATTATTTAATATCTGTGTTACTTGCTATAAATACTTTAAAATATAAGGATATTCCACTAATTGATATCCCTATATACTGAGTCTATAGACTATAAAAAATTCTACTTTTTAAAAGAATATAAAGGATCTGTATTAGAAAATCAACTCTAGATCTATAAAATATCATGCATATTCTCTCGAGTATTAATATACTTCTTACAATTTCTCCCTCTACGAATAGTAACCACACTGACGTATAAAAAAAACCATTCAAACGGTGAGCAATTTTATTTTTGGAAATAATTATTAATCGTGTTTACTCTTGTTTTTGAGTTAATTGACAGTCTTAATGAATCCATTTAGTAATCATTGACTTATGCTGTTCTATAAGCTTTTTGCGATTTTCTGTACTTTTCTTGCCTTAACCTGTATTTATCTCAGAATTTTCTTAACTATTCTATATATGGTATCATATTTCAGGCTTAGACCTTTAGCAACTGAACATGTAGATTCATCATTATAGTTTTCCTCATAAATTTCTTCTTATCAACTTTTTATGTTCATAACTTTTTGTATGTGGTTAGACAAATATTTACAAAAATATATGCCTTAAGAATGAGATATTTTTAAATTCGAAATTTTATTAGAGATAAAATTATTCTCTCTTTGAGATTGATCAAGAAAAATTATTAAGGTTGTCAATTATCAAATTTATTTTTTAGATTCCATAATTTTGTGCTAATAGGATACATACATTAAGTAAATTACTAAAAGAAGTTTAAAAGGAGAGAATTTTAAATAAAAGACCTCAAAAAATATATAAAATTTGTAATTTACAGAAATAGGAGATATCTATTTTCATTATTAAATTATTAATTTTCTTCCTAATTCTGCAATTAATACTTTTTAATATTAATTAAGTATATTTAAATTTTCTTTTGATAAATAAAATATTCCAAAATATTTGTTAATTTTCTAAATTATTTATATACAAATATTTTTTTTAAAGAAAAAAAAAATCAAAAATAAAATTATAAAAAATATTAGTTTTTATCAAATTATGTTTATTATTCTAATAACTTCATTAAATACTTTTAAAATTTGTAATTAATTTATTTGAGTCATATATAAAGGAGAATTATTTTTATATATAAAAAAATAACAAAAAAAAATATGAAAATTCAAGAAAAGCGAAAAACTCATCATTTCTACATGATACCGATCTACATAATATTTGTTTCTATTTACGCATCCATAATAATTTTTCTGAACTATTCAATAAATGCAGAAAATACTTCACATAATAATAATGATACAATCAGTGAATTTTTTAACATAAAGTACATAATTTTATTATTATTGGTTCTTTCATTAAATGGAGTGATAAATATTGCACTCTTTTTATCTTATCCAAAATTGTATGGTACGATCGCTTTGTTTGGTTATCCAATTGGTTCAATCATATTCAGTACGATCATTGGGTTTATGTATGGATTTGATATAAGGATAAAAGCACCAATAATATTCTCATCCATACTTCTCCTGCTAGCCTCATTAATTTACGTATTCTTAAGAAAAGTTATAAAATACGTAGCAAAATTAGTCAAAATTACAGTCGAAATTCTAAGTTCGTATCTCTTTTTAATATTCATCTTTAATTTAGTTATTAATATTGGTTCATTTCTTTTAATATATTTACTGAAAGACATCTTGGGATTGAGTAGTGAGGAGGTAAATGTATTTGCAATTTTAGGCACTTTTCTTTATTATTGGTCGGTTCTGAATGGAAAATATGCAGTAAACGTATTAGTCTCAAGTATTGTCGCTTTTAAATTGCTAACTGATTATGAAGGAATTAAAGTTTTTACAAAATCATTAATTAATACGTTATATGCTTTAGGATCAATTATTTTGGCTGGTTTTATTGTTGGAACATTTTACACGCTTTTTCATTTTGCAGATAATAATAGAAGAGAAAGGAATAATAATATTGTTGGTGTAATTGTTAGAATCATTATTGCCTTAATAATAGATCTTCTTAGAGATATAATAGAGCAAATTGCAGAGTTTAGTCTTATTTATGTTGCTATTTATGGCGTATCTCTTTCTGAAGGAGCTTCAAAGCTATTCAAGGATATAACAAATCCAGGATCTAAAATTTTATTTAGTACAATTACTCTCAGTGTGATACTTAACTTTATATTTTTATCATCCGATGTTATTGTGTTCTTAATAATGTATTTTGTTTTGATACCATTTTTAATAAAGTTAGAAGGTTATAATGCACATATAGAGTATAAATTTGTTAATTCATTTGTTATTTCATCGTTGTTTGCCTTTTCAGTATGGTATTCATTTATTGAAACAATAGTATTTGGATATAAAACAGTATTAGTAATTCATGAAAATGAACCTGAAAAAATAGAGAGTAAGTATCCTGAACTTAAAGAAATAAAAAAATTTACTTACTAATACTATAAAAATCCTTAAATAAATTTAAGTTTTTCTACAAATTCTGTTATAGTCATTTAATAATAATCTTTTTTTTTATAAATAACTCTTTAATTTTTTTATAAATAATCTTACATATATGTTATTAAATTATATGAAAGTTATTATGTTTCATTGTTAATTTGTGCTTACTAAAATTTCAAATAATTTAGGAGAAAATCGAAATACATTAAGGAGAATATATCAATATTGAATATATTCTTAAAATATCAAGTGTAGTATTTAAGATATTATTAGAAAAGTGATATAGGAAGAGATTTTTTAATATTTAATTCTAGCATAAATCATAATAGATATGCTATACTATTTATTTTTGAACAAAAGATGAAAGTATCTGGAATGGGAATCTTTTCATAATTTAAATAATTCTAAATCTGTTTATTAATAATTTTATAAGTTATCAAAAATATATGTCAGTTTTATGCATAATACATTTTAATTTAGCTATATGTAGCATATAATAAATAATAATATTTTAATATTATTAAAAATTAAGCAATGCATGTAACCAATATTGAATATGGCAATATTCAAAAAACATATTTATACAAAAAACAAAGCTATTTTAAGAAGATATATTTATTTAGAACTTTCTTAATAATTGTAATAATTTTTCAAAAGGCGATTTTTCTTTTTTTAGAAAAATATAATCATAAATAAAGTTATCAGGATTTTGTGTTGACCTAAAACTCATCTTTTTTAAATAATGTTTAAACCATTTCCAACTGTTTTCTATCAACTGCGTGTTAATATCACTGTTTTGTGGGTTCAAAAAGTTTTTAGAGTGATTAACAGTTTTATGGTTAAATTCACGTTTTTCAGAAATGAATAACCTTTCCATTCATCTGTTGTTCTTATTAAGTGTTAATTAACGTATTTTTCAATTATATTCTTTAGATTCTCAGAATTTCTAAATTTGGAAATTTATAAAAACATCTTTTTAGTATTTCTACATATCCCACCAATACACCATAGCCTTTCAATATGTCTAACCTTATTATATTTTCTTTTTGTAACGAAACTTCCATCGATTTCAACGGTCATATCTACACCTCCTATTTTTAGATCTCTATAAAATTTATATTCTTCTCTAATATTTCCAATAATAGAGTTGTATGTATTTTATGAAATTTTGTATCCTTTTAGAATCTCTTTTTGCTATCTTTTTTGGGAGAATTCATACACACGTAAATGATAGTTTTTATGTTTAGCTTGAATTCCTCAAAAAAAGAAGATTTTCTTATTGAAACTTTTTTTTATTACATTTTTTAGTTTTGCCCATCCAAATTTTCCCATCTTAACACTTGTGATTGGTCAATACCATTGATTTTCTACAATCATTGCAGCTTCTTTTTTTCTTAATTAAACTCATTTCATTCAACCAATCAATCATTTTACAATTATTTTCCAGTTTATTAGCTAGTGAAACTAAATTATATTCCATTAAAAAATTTTATAAATATGTTTTTTTGATACTTCTATTTTTGAATATTACCCAAATTTTATAAAACTATTATTTAATTTAATATAATACTTATGTGAAGACAGGAATAGTAATATTTCTGTATAATTTATACATATCATATACTTTACAATTCTTATAATTCTTATAATTTTAATTTAAAAATTAATTGTAAATTTTTAGTATTATTAACTAAAAATAAGGCAAATTATTAAAGACTCATTCATAATATACTATTATATACCTTTATATATTGTTATATTTCTTATTCATAAGGTTTTTTTTTAATTATAATGTTATTAAAAAATTAGTATCATTAATAGAGACTGTTTTGTTAGATAAATATTTATAAAAATACAATTCAAAATTTAAAGTAATGCATTTTTATTAATATTTATAGATATATTAAAAAATTTTATTAGTATAAAATTATTTCCTTTTTTAATCAAAAAATTAATAAAAATTTTTTTATAATTACTGAATGTTAGGATATTTTGATCAAAAGTTTCTAATCCTTTTGAATATTATTTGTATCAATGAATTTATCCGAGCTTTTATTTACTATTAAAAATTAAAATATTTTAATTTTTAATTTTTTTATAAATATTTTTGTGTATAGAAAATGAAAAGAAATAAAGACCTACCAGAATACAACCCAAACACAACACCTGAATCATACTACAAAACAAAAGCTGAAACATACAACTCTACACATTTAAAAAAATCACAATGTGATATATTAAGTTTTATGATTGGTAAACTTTTGAGAATTAAAAATATTAAAAAGTTAAAAAAAAAAAAATATCAAAGAAAGTTCAAATAAGATAGTTTTTAATGAAAACAATACAGCGAATAGTTTAGTTATATTGGATATTGGAATAGGTAGTAATATTTATGGAAATGTTTATAATGATGTGTTATTGGATGTATTTAAATATAGCAGTTATGTATTGGTAGGTGTTGATGTTGTTAGAGAAATGATGGTTTTAGGTTTAAATACGTCAAAAAATATAAATAGTACCAACTATATAAAAAGTAATGTAGACAGTAATATAAAAAGTAATGATGATGAGAATAGTAATTATGATGATAATATTTATAGTAAGAATATTCAAAGTATTGATAGTGATAGTGATGATAATAAAATTTTTTATAAAAATAAAAATATTCCAAATAATATTCTCATAAAAGACACACTATCCTGTTTCCAACCAGCATCATTCGACCTAATTATTTCAGTAAGTGCCTTTCATTATATAATATATTCTCTATTCCCCGATCCTGCACGGTTACGATTATACCTCCAGTCTATTGGAAATTTGCTTGTGACTAATGGGATGTGTTTAATGCAGTTTTATTTGAGATGTAAAAGAGAGGGTTGTGATATTGTGAAGGTGCTTAGTGAGTACGGGACTGTGTTTTGTGCTAATATTAATGAAAATTCGAGTAATAAAAGTAAAAATTATAATAAAAGTAAAATTAAAAATAGAAATTCAAGTGATAAGAATATAAAATATACTTATTATAAAGATTTAACGTTAGATAAAAATAAAAAAATGTTTTATGTAATTTGGTTTGATGGTAGAAGAGTTGAAGAGGTATTAGATTTAAAATCGAATGAAATTGAGATTTTAGTGGCTGAAAGAAATTATATTAAAAAAAAAAAAATTTAAAAAATAAAAAATTTAAAAAATTTATAAATTTTTTTACTATAACAATATGGAATCTAATAATGACAATAAAAATAAATCAAATCTAAACAATAAAACAGATAATTTAAAAAAATTAAAAACTATTCTAGATGAAACTTTAAAAATTAAAAATGTAATATCAGAACACTTAAATATTCTATATACGAAGGATTCATATAAGTTGGTGTGTGTTGTCCAGATAATAATTTTATAAATAGTTATATTAAATTATTTAGCAGTAGTACAAATAATTTAAATATTAATAATAATTTAAATCTAATTACTAATAATTCTGATTTAACAACAAATAAAAATATTTTAAAATTTTTAAAAGATCAAAAGCTTTTAAAACCTATTACACCGTTATCATCAGCTAAAAAAATATCTAATAACACAGAAACAGTACAATCTATTGTTAATAATGTAATATCTAAAGATTTAGATATGTATAAAGATAATCATTATGATGAAATGAATTTTAATACTACAAATTTAAATAATAATATTACTAATACTACAAATTTAAATAAAAAATGTAAAAAAAGTAAAAAAAATTCGAGTAATATAAATTTAAATGATAAAGCTCAAATTCTAACTTCATTTGTACCAATAATTGAAAAACCCTTAATAATTCAAAAAAGTACCACAAATTTAAATGATAATTTATATAATTTTGATGATACTTGGACAGAAGAAGAGGATAAAGAGTTTATTGTTTTGTTAGAAAAATTTGGCAAGGATTTTAAAAAAGTTAGTGAAGTTTTGTGTGAAAAATATTTTCAGGAAATTAAAATTAATAAAAATTTAACAAAGACCACTGATACTCCTACAACTATGAACACTCTGAATGATAGTAATTTGATTAGTAATAATAATTTACAATCTTTATCTTCTAATGATTTAAATATCCATCTAAATATAGATAATATTAAAAATAACAAACCATCAAATATTATAAATACTGATCAACAACAAACTCCTTATTACAATATTAATCTTAAAATATTACCTACTGAACAATCTTCAAATTTAGATAACAAAAATACAACTACAATTACAAATTTTAATTCTGAAAATTTCAATAATTTAGATAAAAATTCAATTACTAAATATAGAACAGTAAACAGTTGCATTTCAAACTATTACAAACTTAAAAATACAAACATTTTAGATGAAGAATGTTTATCAAAAATAAATTCTACGAGTTTAGATGTGTTAAAAAAATATAATGAGAATATGGTTAGGTCTAAAAAGTTTAGTACTGAAAGTTTTGATAAAAATACAAATACTAACATGAATACTATAATTAATACCAACACAAATACTATAATTAGTACTAGTACTAGTTTAAATAATAATACTGATAATATAAATATAAATTCTAATGTTATAAGAAAGAAGAGAAAACGTGGAAGAGTTTCTAACAATGATTTAAATTTATTAGTAAATAATTTATTTACAGAGAATGATAAAAAACTTTTTATTGAATGTTATAAAGAATATGGAAATAAGTTTGAAAAATACATTTCTAAATTTATTACACCTAATAATACTACTACTAATAATACTACTAATACTACAACTACTAATTTAGGTAATTTAAATGATACTACTAAAAAAATAGAAATTACAGATCTTAAAACCTTAGAAACATATTTTAAAAGATTTGGTGGTTGTGATGGTACAATAAAACCATTAATAAAAAATAAAAATACAAAACCTAAAATTAATATAAATAAAAGTAAAAGTAAAAATATTTCTAAAATTATTAATACTAAAAATAATAATTTAAAAAATATAGGCACTACAAAATTTACAGCTTGGCCAGTCAGCGATAGAAAACTTTTTGCAATCTATTTTCCATTTATTAATAGAAACTGGCATATATTAGAAAAACATATCCCTAATAGACGTGTGAATGATTTTAGAACGTATTATAGAACTTATTATAGAGATTTAACATATAGTGAAAGAATGTTTGAAGAGAATTTGGTTGATTATAGAAATATTAATAATACTACTAATACTACTAATAATACTACTAATAATACTACTAATGATAATACTAATGATAATACTACTAATAATACTAATAATTTGAATAAAGAAAAATTAATAAATTTTGATTATGTTGGTGAATCTACTACTGAAGAAGTTGATGAAATACGAGTAAAGAATAAAAATAATTTAAATAATAAAACAAAATGGTTAGACAGTGTTGGATTAATATTTCTTCGTACAAATTTTAATTGATGATGAAAAATAAAAAAATTATTTTTAAATTATAGAAAAATATTTTACAAATTATAAAACTAAAAATAATTCATGATTTTTATAATTTTTAATTAAAATTTAAAAAATTTTTAAAATACATTTTTTTATAGTTATTACAGCAACTACTATATCTTTAATTAACAAAAGATATCTTATAAATATTTTTAATACCAATTTATCCCAAATTATTTTGTAATATTTATCCTGTTATTATTATATTTATAAATACTACATAGAATTTAGGAACTCTTTTATTTTTTATTATTCTTAATCTTAGAAGAGAATTCCATTTTATTTATTCCTAATCTTAGAAGAAAATTCCATTTTATTATTTATTAGGTAATGAATGTATTTTTACATATACAAAACTTTCTAGAAAATTGATATTCATAATTTCTTATATCTTATATGTATATATATCTATAATAGTAATTTTATAAATTATATAAATTTTTAACATGAGACTATAATAATAATAAAAGTTTTATTTTATAAGAATTTTAAAAAAATAGAAAAATTTAATTAAATTAAAAATTATTAATTAAAAAAATATTTTTTTTTTTTTATAATTATCTTTTAATAACCTCCCATCTGTCATACAACCCAACAACTTTAATATTATCACAATGAACAGTACAAAACTCTTTTTTTCTCCAACAAAATCATCAAATATTTTAACACTGCATTCATTACTATTCTTACCTAAACTACTATTACTAAAAATAACAACAACCTTCTTACAAAACAAATTATTACTATCATTATTCCAATGATCATAGTTATACGAAATATTATTAAAAATTCCTAAAATAAACAGCTTAACCATGTTCAATCGTCTGTTAGTCATAAGAGTTCGTAAAGATTCTGATAACAAAGTGTTATGAATCTGAAGGTTCGATGGTGTACTTTTTGAGGATTTTAAAAAAGATTCTGCTGTTGATAAGGAAGATGAATCGCTGTTGGTAGATTTTAGGGTGTATGATGTGAGCTGTGGTGGTTGTTGTTTTTGTATATCAAGTGTATATGGTAATTCCGCATTTTCTAAATTCTTCTTTTCTTCATCTAAATTTTTATTATTTAAAAAATTGTAAATTAAAGAATCATATTTTTCTAACACAAAATTAAAATTAGGTAATACATTCAAATCTTTGGTACTACTAATATTAATATTAGAGTTAGCATTTGTATTAATATTCTGATTATTTTTTAAATTCTGAGTAGTATTATTAGTATTCTGAGTAGTTTTTAAATTCTGAGTAGTATTGGTATTTTGAGTAGTATTATTAGTATTTTGATTATTTTTAAATATCAAAACTTTATCTTTTTTATATTTAAGATCACCATTGGCAACAGCACGACAAAACTCAATAAAATTTTCTATTGATTCCTTTTTATTTAAAGAGTACAAAATGCATGAAGTTAGTCTAAAAAATGCACGTATAATGATAGAAGATTGATCTTTAAGTAAATTATTTATAAGATTTAAATTATCTAAATTTTCAAAATTACCATTTAAAGTAGTATCAGTAGTACTTAAATTTTTAAATTTTTTAGAATTTAAATTAATAACTAAAAAAATAACTGGAGAATTTACCATCGAAGACATCAAAACAACACAAATTATTTTTTTTAAAACATTCTCATTATCAATTTTCTCATTATTAGTATTTAAATATTTTGAAAGTTTTGACGTGTCTATGTTGTAAGAAGTTTCTAAATGTTCTACTGATAAATCTAAAATTAAATTCAAATCATTCAGTATATTTTTTTTTAACTTTAAATTAAAAATTTTAGTAAAAAAATCTAATTCTTTAGCTTTTTCAGTATTCTCAATAGGAAAATATATTTTAACCTCCTCATAAATACATTTAATAACAATATCCCATAAATTTAAATCTTTAGAATCAGAATTGTTGTTTTCATATTTATCAACACTCTCAACCAACCATTCTACACATTTATTTCTAACTCCATCTTTAACACACAATCCTCTTCCATTAAACCTTTTCCTAACTTTAAAAATAACAACTATCAACACTACAACATACACTATCACACTCTTAATACTCACAGGCACACCTTCTACAACCTCATTCGAGTTGTTATTGTTGTAATTCGTACCTGTAGTGTCGTTTTCAAGCGTTTGCTGTTTAGCTAATGAGTAATTTACAGTTAGGTTTGTAATTCGTTCGCTTAGAACGTCTTTTGGTATAGATTTGTCCAAACGGAGTGAGATGAGATTTTCCCTAAAAGAAGTTTCAATTTCTTCAAGAGTGCAACCTATGTCAAGACCTAGATAATCGAACGGCGTTATGAATTCGCTTTTTAAATTTTTATTAAAATTATTTTTTTATTTCTATTAAATGGTTGCAATAATAAAAGAAGAGACAATGAAGAAATTAATATTAGCAAATTTTTTAGATTAAAAAACGACTTTAAAGTTTTTTTATCTTCTAAAGTTTTTGGAAATAAAGAATTTAAATTTTCATCTAAATTCTTATCATTTTGAATTGTATCATATAATTTTGCTACTTTTTCTCCATTCCACCACGTACTGCTATTATTAAAATCACTACAAATAGTCTCTAAATTTAAATTATTATTTAAATTACTATCACCTATAAATCCTCTAATAACAACACACCTCTTACAATTACACCTTTCTACTATTGCTTTAGATTTACTAAAGGTACCATAAAGTAATAATACTACTGATATTATGAATACCGAAAGGTAAATGTTATGTTTATCCATTTATTAAATTTTTTTAATTTATAAATTTTATAAATTAAAATTTTTCTAACATTAAAAATAAAATTAAGAATTAAAAATCAATGAATAAAGGTTTTAATTCTATTAATTTCTCTATACAGAATATTTTAAAATCTACCATAATTCTTATAATTTTAATAAAAATAAATTTTATATTTATATAAATATATATTTATTTTCTTATGCATAATTAAACAGATGGACACTCGAAATAGTACAGACCAAAATGTTATTTAAAAAAATTATAAAAAGACACTAAAAATTGCTTAAGAAAAGGAATATGAGGCAAATAATATAAAATTAGCATTTAAAATAGCTTTAATAAAATAAAATACTTATATCATATTTACATCAAGAATAACATAATTTTTTTCATATGAAATTCATGGTTAAAAATAAATGTTCAATAAGTTTTATTATTTTTCTTATAAATTCTTTATGAAACTATTAGACAAAAGGGTTATGTTAAATATTAAATGAATAACCAAAAACAATACTTCATGAGATATTGTAAAAAATAAAATATTTCTAGAAATTCTGTTCAAAAATTTTAATTTTCATTATATAGGAACACCAGTTTAAAAGATAGGTACATTCACTCATGTTTACTATAAAAATAGAAATATATATTTTTAAAAATTCAGTGATGGAAAAGCAATTTAATACAAAATACTATGATGATATAATCAATTAATCATAAATTTATCTAAGAGAACACAACTTAAAAAGTTATAAATAGTACAGGAAACACTTCTAAACTCTAAGAAACTCTAAAAATAGAGTTTATCTTTACGAAATATAAGAATTGTAATTATCAGGATAGAACGAAGGTGATATTCCTAGGTTAGACAATTTTAATCTGAAGGAATATACTGGATTTAAATATTTTTTATGAAGAGGAATATTTAATTTAATAGAAGATCTAAAAAAATTTTAAAATTCTATTATAATATTGGTAAAAATTAATATCCATGGTGTCATGAAATATTAAAGCGATCTATAAATAAGTACAAAAAATGTATTTAAATTATCAAAAACTTGCTTTCTTAATTATTATTCAAATTTTCAGATACTATTTTTATGAAAGATAATATTTCTTGTCATATATGGAAGAAACAATGGAATGGTTTAGACACAAAAATAAAAAATTTATTGACATGTCAATTTCAAAAAATAATTTCATATAAAATGTACATTGAAATAAGTTAAAAAATGCAAAAATACGGTAAGGACCAGATAATAATAAGTTATATAATGAGATTAAAGAAATATAACAATTAATTTCTAAAGAATATATTAAGATTTATTATTAAGGTATTCCTATAAAAGGGATGATAAGTCTAAGAATTCAAAAATAGAAATTTTAAAATAAAAAAATAATAATTTTTTAGTAATTTGGTAATTTATTTAAACTATTTTTAGGTTTTTAATTAAAAAATGTGTCATTCATTGGGCCATATTTATTTTTCAAAAACTTTTAAATTTGAGAGTTTCGGACTTAATAAAGATATTGATCTATATATTATATTATATAAAGATTGAAACATATATTTATATTATTAAAATTTTTATTCTAATTCTATTTATTTGTTTAAAATTGATATTTTATTATAATTTATTGTTATTTCCTTACTTTTCTTATTTAATATTCCAATAAATAATTATTAATTCAATATTAATATTCTAAATAAAAAAATAAACCATTTATAAATAAATACATGCAAGACTATTATTTATTATTATTCAATAAAATCATATATTTAGCTCATTAATAAAAAACATTAATTTATAATTCTTAATACAACAAATTATATACAACATATATTTATATACAACATATATATTATAATTTAAAAAATTTTATAAATATAAAATGAAAAACTTAACAATACAAAGTTCTAATATTCCACATCATCTCCTTACACCAACTACACCTTACACCTTTACAACACCATTCACATTAAAACTAAAATTTATAATAAATACGAATAAAAACACTAAAAATATGAATTTTGTAGCTCTCGAGTTTGAAGAAGGATTTCATCCAGTTAAGTGTCTATATAGATATAAATATAAGGATTCTGAAAATGTAATTAATGGAGAATGTTATTTAAAAGATAGTGAGTGTAAAATGGTTATTAAGACTAGTAGTAATAAAAATATTAATACCAATGATATTGAATATTTAGAAATTGATTTTGATCGAAGCTATGATCAATACAATAGAATAACACTATATAGTATTTATTAAATTATTATTAATAACTTAGTATTTATATATTATAATCATAATTTTTAAAATCATACTGATAAATTAGTAGATCAGAAACAGACTTAAAAAAACTCTTTTATAAAATCATTTGAAGATTAAAAAATCTTTTAAACGCTCCCTGTTTCTGGAATAGTATTTAGTTAAAAATTCATGTGCTACTTCTTTAAATATACATGCCTGCCTTGTCTTTTCTGTCCGTGTTATTGGTTATGTGAAGAGAATGACGATGTCAATGAAAGTGTTTATGGCATTGGAAGTGGATTTTGTGATGATATTGATAGACATATGTTGGGAGATGGTACTATTACTCATAATATTCCCATTCAAAATACTACAAATACAAATAAAAATAAACTAGACAATAAAAAGAAAAGTAAATCTATTAAAAAGAAACAAAAGAAAAAAATATTAAAACTAAAAGTTTATAAAACATTAAAAAATCATTATATAGATATTGACAGTACAAATGTAGATGAAAATTTTGAATATGTTTTGTTAATGATTGTTTTGATATTTTTTGTAATTTTAAGTTACTTTTATAATTAATATAGTAAAATTTTAAGTTATTATAAAATTTAGTATTTTTTATAAAAAATTTTATAATAATTTTAGATATGAAATTTAGTAAAAAAGAATTATTAACGTTTTACAATTCAGATAAAATAAGTTCTGCACATTCACATATAAGCAATACAAATTTAAATAACACAGATAATAATTTAAATTTAGATCTATCAGGCTTAGTAACAACCCATAATAATAATACATTTTATTTGCTACAATCTATACAGGAATATATTTTAAAAACATGTTCTGTGAGTTCAAAAACAAACAACCTTAATATTAATGGATTAAGTAATATAATAGTGCTTACTGGAGCAATGGGTAATGGTAAGACTTCGATGATTGTTGGATTAGAAAAATCTTTACAAAAAAAAAAAAATTCTATTAATAATTCTGATAATAATAAAAATAGTGATAATAATAATGAAATTATTTTTAAATCTATCAATTCATCACAACTAATTTCTAAGAGTTTAACAACAGAAGAAATATTAATGAATTACTTAAAAGATTGTGTTATTGTTAATTATAAAAAAATTATAAAATTTTGAAAGGTGAGGTTGTATCTTTAGATATTAACTATAATTCTATTAATACTGAAAATTCTAATTTAAATACTACAAATACAAAAATTACTGATACAATAACACTTCGTACAGACTCAATGGAATCAAAATATACCATAGGTACTCCACTTTTAACTTCACTAACTCTTAACTCAATCAGTCCTAAAGATGTTATAACTATAAACATGGATACTGGTGTTCTTGAAAAAGTGGGTAGAACTCCATCAATAAATAGTGATAATGCCAGTATAAATGGTGTTGGATGCAAAGTTGTGGAATGTCCAAATGGTGAGATTGAGGAAGTTGTATGTGAAGTTGAAAATGTAAGTTTAAGAGATTTAGAAATTCTAAAAAATTTAAAAAATTCAAATACTATAAATAATTCAAATATAATAAACACATTCTCTCTAAGAAATTCAATAACAAAAAAACTTTCAACTCTACTTCAATCTGACACAACAATTACACGTGGTGTTCTGATTATTGATGATCTTACACCTGATTTATTAAAACAGTGTTTGGTATATATTAAGAGTATTTCCGGTGAAGGAGTGCTACTTCCTACTGTTATTTTGTGTGTAACAGATTTTAATAATAATTTAGATTTAGAAGATTGGAAAAATGTTGTTAATATTATTAAGATGGATAATTACGAAAAGGAGGAGATTATGAATATTATTAAAGCACGAGCTAATTATTTAAATCCAAATAATAATATAAACTTAGTATTGGAAAAACTGGTAGAAATTGCTCTAACATCATCTCTAAGATATTCTTTAAACTTATTAAGTATATTAAATGTTTATTGTAAAGGCAAAGAAATAACAGTAAAGGATGTTGAGTATGTTTATGGTTTGTTTTTAGATAAGAAAAGAATTTAAAATTTTTTTTTATTTACAAAATTTTTTATTTTTTAATGATTAAAAAATTTTTAAATTTTAAGTTCTAATTAGTAATTCAGTAAATGGTTAGTTATAAAAAATATTTAATATCACCCAAATTGTCTTATCCAAGTTCTAATACTAATGATACTGATAATAAAAATAATACATTTAGATTTTCTGTACAATATAAAAATTCAAATAGTATAGGAAATAAAAATATTGTAGAACTGACAAAAACAAGTCTTTATTATCCAACACCTACTGATCATATTCTTGGACAGATATTCTATGTAGGTTCAACCTACTACAAACTTAGAATTAGTTCTTATTTAGTGGGTATTTTACCGGTTATGGAGTTTTATAACGTTACCAAAAAGAATAGGCCAAGATTAGAGGTGGGAGGCTGGGTGTATTGTAGAGTTGATTCTGAGTTTTATAATATAAATGTTAGTAAAGATAAAAATTTAAATACTAGTAATGATAATTTAATTAATTGCGCTAATAATGTGAGTAATACATTAAATTCAGCGTCTAAAGAATTTTTTAACATAAATAATATAAAATCAGACTCTCTTCTTTTAACATGTAACGATAAATCACTTGGTAAAATAGATACTACAAATTCCTTTAATTTAACGAATAATGCCAATAACACTGAAAACGAAAATTTAGATAATTTTTATAATAATTCAGTTATAGCTGAATTGGCACCTTATAAGGTTAATCTTATTTTTTATAGAAATGTATTAAAAGAACTGGGTAGTAAATATAAATTTAATGTTGTTATAGGTATGAATGGTTTTGTATTTATTAAAGTTTTAGCAGAATTATCAAATTTTCGAAATAATGATAATTTAAATTTGAATACTATAAATAGTAAAAATGGAGAAATATTAAAAGAAATTATTAATAAATTAGAAGACTTAAATTAAATTAAAAATTTAAAAATATTTTTTTTTTGTTAAATTTGTAATAAAAATTATTGTAAAATTTTTTTATAGCTAAAAATGTATGGTATTAAGTCAAAGAAATGATAGAAATACTAATAATAGAAATAATACTCGAATTAACAGTACAAATACAAATAATAATAGAAATAGTATAAATAATAATAACTTTACAGATTATATAGAAATAGTTTCAAGAAATAATACTGATAATTCTATTAATACCACAAATACTACCATAACTAATGACGATAACAGAAATTTAAATATTAATAATCAAAACACATCAATAGAACTCATAGGCATATCTCCATCACAGCCAACCTCAACTTCTCAACCAGTTCGTATGAATCCAATACCTCGAAATTTTTTTAGAATTTTATCAACAGCTAACAGATCTGGAAGTAGCGTTAAGAGAGTACCTAAAAAGACAGAGGTTAGATGTTTCAGCAGAAAAAGAGTTTCAGAAATTTTTAAAAAATTTGAAAAAAAAATTAAATATAGAAATTTAAGTGATACAAATTTTAGTAATATTGATATAAATTTAATTAATGCTGTAAAAAATACTAATTTAGAAAATAAAGATTTAGAAATTTCACTTGAATGTTCAATTTGCATGGATAGGCTCAATCCGAATGGATACGTATTCTATTTAAAATGTAAACACATATTTCACGAAAAATGTTTTATAAGATGGTTTAAAAAATCTGACTCATGTGCTATTTGTAGAAAAGCTGTTAAATGTTTTTATGATAATTAAAAAAATTTTTATTTTTTTTATAACTTTTATAATTTTCTTGAAAAAGAAAGACTTTTCTTTAAAACTCATCAAAAATCAAAAAAATTTAAACAAAAACAAAAAAAAATTAAAAGAAAAAGAAAAACTTTAAAAAAACAAAAATTTAATTATGAAGTACAAAAAGAATTCAGAAGATATAAATAATAATAATTCAAGTAAAAAACGTGTTAAAGGTGTTTATAATGATAATAGTATCAATATTGAAAAGATTGAAGATAATAATTCTAATATAAATATAAATAATATTAGGAATACTAATAGGATCGTAGAATCAGACAATAATGATTTAAACTTTTTAATAAATTTAAATTCTTCAGACTTAGAAACTATTAATAATCTAAATAATACTTATAATAGTATTCTAAGGGATTCTTACAGCACAAATAATCGACATTTTATATCTAGTATGCACGATTCTGTTGACATTTTAAATATTTTCGTAAGAAATACTCCAAGCCATGATAATAATAACACTACTTTTAATAGAAATATTGATACCAACAATAATAATAGAGATAGAAGAAGAGGTATTGTTTCAAATTTTATTGATAGAATTTTAAATACTTTAGATTTCAGAGGAAATAGAAATAATACCACCACACCTATTACAAACAGTAGAAATAATAGAAACATCCTAAATACAATAGATATAATATTTATAGAATACTTAATTCCACAAAAACCTCTCAGAAACATTCCATATCTTCTAAAATTATTCAAAAAACAACCACTCTCATCACTACGTAGATCAATTGCAACTGAACAAACAAAACTCCTACCAATAGAATGTTCCATTTGTATGGATGAGTTTAAGAGTTATAGAACGGTATATTATTTAAAGTGTGAGCATTTGTTTCATAGAAAATGTTTTGAGAGGTGGTTTAGAGAAAGTGATGCATGCGGTATTTGTAGGAAAAAAGCTGTCTGTTATTTTAAAGGTTTATAAGAATTATTAATTTAAAACATTAAATATAATTATTGTAAATTAATTCGTTAATGATAAAAATTTAAACAACCCTCCTTTTTTTAATAAAAATTATTTTATCTCTATTTTTTTAGAATATATTATTATTTTCTTACTTATTTTAATTAATATTACTTTATAAATCCTATTATTAGTAATAATATATTTTTAGAGCACTAATAATATAATAAAGTTTTTAAAAAATTATAATAAGATATCACCTTATTAAAAGAGTTTTCTAGCCTTTTTATTACACAAAATTATTATTCGATCTAAAGACAATAATAAGAGTTATCTTTTTTTTAATATGAATTTAAAAAAATGATTTTAAAAGAATTAGAAATTAAAAGCGTAAGATATTAAAGAATTATAATCTTCTACAGTTATTCAAAAAAAAACAATAGATATGATTTTTGTGAGATGGTGTAAAATATAAATTTAAAAAATTAGATAAAATTATTCTTAAAAAAGAATTAGAAAATAAATTATATGAATTGCAGAATAAAAGTGTCATGACTTAAATTATCAAAATTATATGTATAAAAAGATAAATAATAGTAGGAATTACTTAAACACTAATTGGCCTTTTAAATAGTAAACAAAATATAAGAATAACTTGAAGATATTTTAAAAAATTTGGGCTTGTTTAAAACTAAATTTCTTTCGAATAATTACATTAAAGATATTTTAATCAAACTTTTTATTTGTTAATTTTATTTAATCACTATTTTTTGTGAACTACTGTGATAGTAGTAGGACTTTCACAAAATTTATTATTATTTTAATAAAAATTGCTGAAAGATAGAAATAATATTTTTTTAGTTATCTATTCTCAAATTTAATCTATTTCTCACGATAAAAAATTATAGAAAAAAATAATTAAGAATCATCATATGATTAAATTTATTTCAATCATATTTTTAAGATTATTAATGACCTATCAAACTTTATTAGCATCAGAAACAAACTCAAATACAGAGTTATCACTACAAAATGGATCTAACCTAAGACAAGAAATAAGTAACGATAAAGATAAATTTGAGATTAATAATAACCTTTAAAAAAATCAAAATACATTAAGTTCAACAGATATTTTATCAGATAATCTAAATATAAGATTATTTTTTGATCAAACAGAAAGAGTATCAATTATTTCTGTTTTAATTGCAAGCTGCATTCTTTCAGAAAGTTTTAATAAATATTTGTTTGATAATTTTTCTCTTTTTAAAAATTTTTCTGAAGGTATATTTATAGAATTATTAGATTCCGTAAAAATGTATTGCTCTAATAAATTAAGCAGATATAATTCTATTTTTTTTTAATTTTAAAATAAAATTTCTAAATGAATTAGGGTATCAAAATAATGTTTACAAAGTGATGATGTCTCAGATGAGCAAAAAAAAAAAGCTTTACAAATATTATTTATAATATGTTTTATCAGACTGAAAATGAGGGAAATAAAGAGAATTTTTCAAAATTTAAAGAAAAATACAATAATTATGAATTTATAGTTAAAATTGAGGATAGATTGTTCAAATATTCTTGTTCTATAAAATTTTAGATGATAAAATTAATAAAGAATTAGAACTAATTACAAATATTCCAAAATATTTATATTTAGATATATTAAATATTAAGAATAATAAAAGAAGAGATTTAATAGATTTTAATTTTTCTTCTAAAAATATAATTTGAAATTTGGATATTTTAGAATCTTAAACCTATTATATTTTGCTGTTTTAGAGAAAAATGAATTATTATTCATGATGAATATTGAATATGAAGAAAGAGTTTTAATTTTTTTGTAAATTATGAAACAGAAAATACAAATAATTAATAAATTTTTAAATTTAAAATATATTTAATTCTTTAGAATATAGTCCAAAAGTAAAAGAAATTAATAATTTAGGAATATTTGTCCTATTTAAATAAGCATAAAAAAATTAAATTTTATAAAAACTGGTTCTTTTACAGTAAAAAAATTTTTAAAATGACTAAATAATAAAAAATTAGGTTAAATAATGAAATATGTACAAAAAAATCACCTGTAGGATTCGAACCTGGCTGCCAAGAAATCACTTAAAACCTTTGACTATTACACAAAATT
>NW_027289961.1:0-1097 GCF_016086655.4 Lepeophtheirus salmonis | reverse complement strand
TTGATGAAGGATTTTCATTAATTTTAACTGTAAGATTTACTCAAGATACCGTGGAAAATTTATTCCACCTTATTAGGTACTAACTCCAACATCATTAAAGGCTCAAATTAATCTAAGAGTAATTGCTTTAAGTCAGTTGATGAAGGAAAAGGGATCTTAAAATTATCAATATGATGATGGTGAATATCTTATCGATTTCTTAGATTGTTTAAAAGAAGGAAGATATAAATCAGCCGAAGTGGATAATGCATCTTTTCTTCAAGGACTAACTCCTCAGCTAGAAGCTAATTGTTTATATATATATTATATTGCTGGCTATATTTAAACCAAATTAAGACATATCAGTGTGTTTGTTCGGATCGTCTTAGTTTTGTTATTTTGGACACTATTGATATCGTCCCATATTCATAACTCCTTGATCTAAAAGATTATACCGGTCAATCTTTATTCCACTGTATTAAGGAAGTCTTCGAAAATATATTCATTACATCCAAGAAGCGATATGCATCCTTATTACAGCTCAAAAAATTAATGATTTAAGAAATATAACCAAAATCCTGCAAGATCTAATTGAAAAAGAAACAACCATTATGTTTATATCCCTACCGATTGTCATAATATGAAGACAAAAATTATTCGAAAAATATTGGCAAGTTCGCGTTAACATGTACTCAAAACTTTATCGAAAGAGACAAACAGAGAAAGGAGGAATTTATGTTATTGGCCACGTTTAATTATATGTATATTTCAGATTTATTTAAAAAAATTAAATTCTTTAATAAAATAATCAAACAAAATATGAACTACTATTTTATAAAAAATAAACATTTTAAATTATGAAGGAATAACTATATGCAGTCGGTGCAGTTTATTTGACCTTATTTCTTTCCATTATATTTTTGTTGTAGGTTTTTTGTCTGTCCGCTCTTTCCCTCGAGTTTTTGATATTACCCACAACAATTTTGTCTCACAATAACAATGATATGTACCCACAATTTTACGCCGCAACGATTTTGTCCCTAACCTTTTCACCACTAAAAAAGGATCCGTACCAAATATAATTTAACTAAAAGAGTAGTCATAAATTATTATTTATG
>NW_027289960.1:0-4021 GCF_016086655.4 Lepeophtheirus salmonis | reverse complement strand
TATTTATTACAAATTCATCTTTTAATCATCAAATATAGCACTTTGAGGACCTATAAAGGCGTTTGAGCAAAGAAATTTGAGAAGCTTTTTCAAAAATTCAAGTCAAATATGGCTTAAAATGACCATATTTCTCGAAAAAACTCCAAATTTTCTATTTTATGACAAATTCTTTTAATCATCAAATATAGCACTTTGAGGACCTATAAAGGCGTTTGAGCAAAGAAATATCGCAAATTTGAAGCTTTTTTCATGAAATTCAAGTCAAATATGGCTTAAAATGACCATATTTCTCGAAAAAACTCCAAATTTCGTCTATTTTATTACAAATTCATCTTTTAATCATCAAATATAGCACTTTGAGGACCTATAAAGGCGTTTGAGCAAAAATATCGCAATTTGAAGCTTTTTTCATGAAATTCAAGTCAAATATGGCTTAAAATGACCATATTTCTCGAAAAAACTCAAATTTCGTCTATTTTATTACAAATTCATCTTTTAATCATCAAATATAGCACTTTGAGGACCTATAAAGGCGTTTGAGCAAAGAAATATCGCAATTTGAAGCTTTTTCATGAAATTCAAGTCAAATATGGCTTAAAATGACCATATTTCTCGAAAAAAAACTCAAATTTCGTCTATTTTATTACAAATTCATCTTTTAATCATCAAATATAGCACTTTGAGGACCTATAAAGGCGTTTGAGCAAAGAAATATCGCAATTTGAAGCTTTTTTCATGAAATTCAAGTCAAATATGGCTTAAAATGACCATATTTCTCGAAAAAACTCAAATTTCGTCTATTTTATTACAAATTCATCTTTTAATCATCAAATATAGCGTTTGAGCAAGAAATATCGCAATTTGAAGCTTTTTCATGAAATTCAAGTCAAATATGGCTTAAAATGACCATATTTCTCGAAAAAACTCCAAATTTCGTCTATTTTATTACAAATTCATCTTTTAATCATCAAATATAGCACTTTGAGGACCTATAAAGGCGTTTGAGCAAAGAAATATCGCAATTTGAAGCTTTTTTCATGAAATTCAAGTCAAATATGGCTTAAAATGACCATATTTCTCGAAAAAACTCAAATTTCGTCTATTTTATTACAAATTCATCTTTTAATCATCAAATATAGCACTTTGAGGACCTATAAAGGCGTTTGAGCAAAGAAATATCGCAATTTGAAGCTTTTTTCATGAAATTCAAGTCAAATATGGCTTAAAATGACCATATTTCTCGAAAAAACTCAAATTTCGTCTATTTTATTACAAATTCATCTTTTAATCATCAAATATAGCACTTTGAGGACCTATAAAGGCGTTTGAGCAAGAAATATCGCAATTTGAAGCTTTTTTCATGAAATTCAAGTCAAATATGGCTTAAAATGACCATATTTCTCGAAAAAACTCCAAATTTCGTCTATTTTATTACAAATTCATCTTTTAATCATCAAATATAGCACTTTGAGGACCTATAAAGGCGTTTGAGCAAAGAAATATCGCAATTTGAAGCTTTTTCATGAAATTCAAGTCAAATATGGCTTAAAATGACCATATTTCTCGAAAAAACTCAAATTTCGTCTATTTTATTACAAATTCATCTTTTAATCATCAAATATAGCACTTTGAGGACCTATAAAGGCGTTTGAGCAAAGAAATATCGCAATTTGAAGCTTTTTCATGAAATTCAAGTCAAATATGGCTTAAAATGACCATATTTCTCGAAAAAACTCCAAATTTCGTCTATTTTATTACAAATTCATCTTTTAATCATCAAATATAGCACTTTGAGGACCTATAAAGGCGTTTGAGCAAAGAAATATCGCAATTTGAAGCTTTTTTCATGAAATTCAAGTCAAATATGGCTTAAAATGACCATATTTCTCGAAAAACTCAAATTTCGTCTATTTTATTACAAATTCATCTTTTAATCATCAAATATAGCACTTTGAGGACCTATAAAGGCGTTTGAGCAAAGAAATATCGCAATTTGAAGCTTTTTTCATGAAATTCAAGTCAAATATGGCTTAAAATGACCATATTTCTCGAAAAAACTCAAATTTCGTCTATTTTATTACAAATTCATCTTTTAATCATCAAATATAGCACTTTGAGGACCTATAAAGGCGTTTGAGCAAAGAAATATCGCAATTTGAAGCTTTTTTCATGAAATTCAAGTCAAATATGGCTTAAAATGACCATATTTCTCGAAAAAACTCAAATTTCGTCTATTTTATTACAAATTCATCTTTTAATCATCAAATATAGCACTTTGAGGACCTATAAAGGCGTTTGAGCAAAGAAATATCGCAATTTGAAGCTTTTCATGAAATTCAAGTCAAATATGGCTTAAAATGACCATATTTCTCGAAAAAACTCCAAATTTCGTCTATTTTATTACAAATTCATCTTTTAATCATCAAATATAGCACTTTGAGGACCTATAAAGGCGTTTGAGCAAAGAAATATCGCAATTTGAAGCTTTTTCATGAAATTCAAGTCAAATATGGCTTAAAATGACCATATTTCTCGAAAAAACTCAAATTTCGTCTATTTTATTACAAATTCATCTTTTAATCATCAAATATAGCACTTTGAGGACCTATAAAGGCGTTTGAGCAAAGAAATATCGCAATTTGAAGCTTTTTCATGAAATTCAAGTCAAATATGGCTTAAAATGACCATATTTCTCGAAAAAACTCAAATTTCGTCTATTTTATTACAAATTCATCTTTTAATCATCAAATATAGCACTTTGAGGACCTATAAAGGCGTTTGAGCAAAGAAATATCGCAATTTGAAGCTTTTTTCATGAAATTCAAGTCAAATATGGCTTAAAATGACCAAATTTCGTCTATTTTATTACAAATTCATCTTTTAATCATCAAATATAGCACTTTGAGGACCTATAAAGGCGTTTGAGCAAAGAAATATCGCAATTTGAAGCTTTTTTCATGAAATTCAAGTCAAATATGGCTTAAAATGACCATATTTCTCGAAAAAACTCAAATTTCGTCTATTTTATTACAAATTCATCTTTTAATCATCAAATCAAATATAGCACTTTGAGGACCTATAAAGGCGTTTGAGCAAAGAAATATCGCAATTTGAAGCTTTTTTCATGAAATTCAAGTCAAATATGGCTTAAAATGACCATATTTCTCGAAAAAACTCAAATTTCGTCTATTTTATTACAAATTCATCTTTTAATCATCAAATATAGCACTTTGAGGACCTATAAAGGCGTTTGAGCAAAGAAATATCGCAATTTGAAGCTTTTTTCATGAAATTCAAGTCAAATATGGCTTAAAATGACCATATTTCTCGAAAAACTCCAAATTTCGTCTATTTTATTACAAATTCATCTTTTAATCATCAAATATAGCACTTTGAGGACCTATAAAGGCGTTTGAGCAAAGAAATATCGCAATTTGAAGCTTTTTTCATGAAATTCAAGTCAAATATGGCTTAAAATGACCATATTTCTCGAAAAACTCAAATTTCGTCTATTTTATTACAAATTCATCTTTTAATCATCAAATATAGCACTTTGAGGACCTATAAAGGCGTTTGAGCAAAGAAATATCGCAATTTGAAGCTTTTTTCATGAAATTCAAGTCAAATATGGCTTAAAATGACCATATTTCTCGAAAAACTCAAATTTCGTCTATTTTATTACAAATTCATCTTTTAATCATCAAATATAGCACTTTGAGGACCTATAAAGGCGTTTGAGCAAAGAAATATCGCAATTTGAAGCTTTTTTCATGAAATTCAAGTCAAATATGGCTTAAAATGACCATATTTCTCGAAAAAACTCCAAATTTCGTCTCTATTTATTACAAATTCATCTTTTAATCATCAAATATAGCACTTTGAGGACCTATAAAGGCGTTTGAGCAAAGAAATATCGCAATTTGAAGCTTTTTTCATGAAATTCAAGTCAAATATGGCTTAAAATGACCATATTTCTCGAAAAACTCAAATTTCGTCTATTTTATTACAAATTCATCTTTAA
>NW_027289959.1:0-19287 GCF_016086655.4 Lepeophtheirus salmonis | reverse complement strand
TCTACTATCATTTTTCTTGTCATAATATTAAGTAATTGAATCAAACAATGAGAAAATAAACTTTGTAATGAATGATTAAAAAAATTATAGCATAAATAGTTCTCCAAAGTCACAAACAAGTTCACAACATAGAGTAGAAAATAGTTTTCCTAAATTATGACATTGAAAAAATAGAGACCTTGATTTTTTTTTCTTGTTACAATTTGATACACCACAAATATTTTGATGATCATATTAAAACAAACGTTTGTTGGAGAATAGAGACCTCCTCTGTTTATTTTCTCCAAGATTTGATGTTTAGACTCTTCGAGACCAGATCCATTTTTAATAACTTTTCCCGCCTGGATAAGGCATAAATTTTGAGCAGAAAGCCTTGCTGATGATGAAGCTTTCAGTTGTCCTCTCACGTTTTTCTGTAGATAAATATTTTTTGGAAGATTAGGGAAAATTATTGCAAGAGCAGACGGTTTTAAATAACGGTTCCGGAGTTTAGGATCCATAGAAGACAACTGCTTCTTCCGACGATCTTCTTGACTCGACGTAATAAAATCCTTATCTTGAAAATGGAGGGAACAAACTCTTGAATACTTAGAAGGTGCCTAAGCTCCCTCAGTTTTCCAAGGTAGGGCTCTAAGCCAGGCACTAATAAGAATTCATCTTGTGAGAAGGAGTGAAGAGAAGCGGTAGGATCCTTGGGTTCTTTTTTATATCTAATCCCACAACTGGGTACCCAACAAGCTGGCATGATTTAAAAAAAAAACACCTATAACATGGCATCAAATTTAGTATCATAATAATAATATTATCATATAATAATTAATACTACGATCCTTATTAAAATGAGTAAAACTGATGTCAAAGAGTATTTGAAGAGCCCATTTAATCAAATTAATCAATTTTTTACTTACAAAACTTCTCAAAATTAACTATTAGTTCTCCGATGATATTAGATATTTATCTTTATTAGATGATAATGAAGGTAATGAGTAATGACTACTGATGAACAATAACAAAGTTTGATTAACATTAGTTGAATGAACGTATAAATATTAGCACTCAAGGTGGAAGGAAAAAAACGCTGGAAAAGTGTGTGAGTCTTCCGTGTTTCTAGAATTCCATGATATTTGTATACCTACTAAATAAAAAGTATCAGTTCTTTTTTTTTACAAGTTCTTGGTTTTTAATCGAGCGCACTCAGTACCCTCAATTCTCAGACGCTATCTTCGATTTTGTGGTTACTAGTCAATGAAAGTACATTAATTACTTAGTTTATAATAAAATACCAACATTGTATGTATTTGTTAAATGCTTAATATTAAAATATAAAAACGGAGTATAATAAGGTAAATCGCTAAATATATCATATTAATTATAATCAATAGGAAGCATTTAGGTCTAAACAGTATATAAATCAACAAGTATCGGTAAAAGCAACAATATGTTGGAGATCCCAATCGTACTGACGATGTACAAATTTTATATCATATTTTCTCATTTCCCTGCAGTTTCTTGACAGACTCCAATGAGCCCTTTTGCTGCATCAATCAAATTAATTGGGGTTTTACCATCCGTATGAGTGTTGACTTCAAGCCCAAAGACTTTAACATCTGGATTTGATGCTCTCTTGGAAGAGCCGACATGGAAAGAAGTGTTTGAGGTCCAACCGCATTCACCATTGCATTAAACTTTTCCACTTCAAGCCTCATTATTTCTGTTTGTTTATCTATTTCTAGTTTGTTTTGTTTCTCAATATACTCGATTTCGGCATCGCGAGCTTCTCTAAGGCGAGTAAGCTCTGCTTCAGCTTCAATACCTAGAGCTTCAGTCTTTCTTTTTGAATTTTCAATTTTAGCCTCAGCTTCAATTTTGTTCGATTCAGCTTGAGCTTTAGCATCTGCGCTGGAGTGCCCAATGGCCTTAACAATAGCACAATCAGCCTGCAATTCCAAAAGTTGTTTACGAGATTTTTCTGCCTGTGCTTCATCTGTGATTCTTTGTCTTTCCAATCGACCTTTAGCTTCTTGGTCAATTATTTCTGCTTCCCTTTAGCTGCAGCTTCTTGGGATTGAGTTGTAATTTCTATGGCAAGGGTTACAGACTTTTTGGAGTGAATCTCGTGTTCTTTGATCAACAGGCTCAACACTTTGAATATCGATGGATGTAACTATAAGGTTATTGGTGGGGAATTCTAGGACGCCCTTTGAATTATTTGTGTCATTGTCTCCAAATACAGCAGAGCGAATGATCCCCGCAGAATTCCTATGGAAGTTATCGAAAGAAACTGAGGAAACTGCTCCTCTCACTTTTGAAGCAATGGATTTGCACATATCTCCGATAAAGTCAGGGACACTAAATAACTTTGCTCCATTATCTTGATTATTTTCACCTTTAAATTGCCAATTGTAGGAAAGCTTTAACTCTAGTCTGGCATGATCAGCAGTTTCAACAGTGACATTATCAGAACAAAAATCTGGCCCTAACAGTAAAGCAAGTGAACGGATAAGATTGGGCCGTTTTGGTTTTCCTCCACTAAGAGATAGCTGAGTAAATTCCTCATTAGGTTCAAGCATAACTAAATCGGGACCATACACTACTCTTGATTGACGGCTCTTATAGTCATATACTTGAACTGCCGCATTGTGGGGAACTTTAAAGGTTATTACTCGAGTAAGATCGACATCTTGAACTACTGTTGGGGTCGAGCCAGTTTTAGCAGCTCTTTTTCTTTTTCAGGATTAATCCATTCCCCTCTATCTGCTGTAACATCCCGATTTTATTCAATAGAATTTGTACCATGGGTGATAGATCCTTTTCCCAGAGTTCTTCATCTTCTTTAAGCATATAAGTTTTACCAATAACTGACCTTACAGAACCAGTCTGAATGTTTCGAACGTAAATTCCTTCATTGTATGCAAGGGTATTGCTTTTCTTACGTCTATGACTTCTACCTCAATAGTAGGAGTATATTTCATAGTTCCTTTTATCATCCATCTGTCTCCAGGTTTTCGCATTTCTGGGGGAGTCACTGACTTGTCTTCGTAATTAACCAGGGACTTTAAGACAATACCCTCATCCTCACCAAGAATGTAAACTTCCTTCACACCATCCTCAAGAATTTCTCCTGGCTTAAGAAAAAATGAGATTTCTCCTTTGACAATTTTTCGATGACCAAGCATGGGTTTCCCATCTTAGCCATAGGGGTTAAGAATGGTACAATAATGTCTACTATCAAGTGTAGTGGCTTCAACAGTACCCAAAATTTCTTCTTGAACATCGGGTATGAAGGATGATGTATCTTCCAGGGTTATTAAATATTGGTCTCCGTTCTTCCGTTCAACTCCAAATGTATCTTTAAAGCAGTAATAGTTTTAACAACTTCAACCTACACAAAATTTATAACAACCTCATGTATTTTGGAAATACATAAAATAATAGAATAAATGAATTTACCTCTTTTCTAGGAAAATAAGTTCCTGGACCTTCGAACAAGTATAAATCTCCAGCAAGACGCTCAGTTTTCTCTTCATCAGTAAAATTTCTGATAACTTTTAAAAGAAGTGCAATTGATGAATGTACGATTGTTAAGGGCGTTACTTCAACTTTCAAATTCTCTCCTGGATATAATGGAAAAGGGTCTATTTGTAATCGAATTTCTTCATCTCCATGAGATAACTTAGTTTGGCCGAACTGATATTTCTCAATAGTACCATCTTTTGTTATAACAGGGTTTGATACAACGCAATAAGATCCTAGAGGGATTACTATCATTTGAATGGGAGGGAGGAGGACAACGTCATGTTCCTTCACATGGTAGGTTTGTGGCCCAGTTTCAACGGATGTAACGTTAGTGTTTTGATCCACGACGTGCATGTAGAAAAAAAGGAAGGATTCTATCACAATTTCAGTTCACCAACTCTCTATAGACTATTAATAATGATGTGAGTCAAAATATGTAAAAATAGGAATGAAATGGGTTGACTTGAAAAACTCTCCAGCCTATTATAAATAATCAATATACTGATTATTCTATTTGTCTAACAAATAATTCATAAACGAAATACACGCAACGTTACGAAATATGGGCAAATATTATAATCTTAACGCAATTTCTCCTTGCCTGCCCTCCCAAGCAAAGACCAACAACGTACGTACATTAACCTAGTAGTAATATTCAAGTATTTTCTCTCTCTGAATAGTAGTAAAGGGCTACCCTTTGTTTTCTACGCTGAGCGAGTACCTTTGGATTAATTCCTCATACAAATAACTTAACTGATGAGTAATTCATGATCAAAATTTTATCAGAACGGGCCCCATGCCTTAGAAATATTTAGTTAAATTATAATATTTTTACCTTATCGTTCTTAGTTTATTTTCTATTATTGTAAAATGATTACTCATTAATGGATTTTGAGAACTAAGCAGGGAACCTTTAACTTATTATATTATAATTTATATGCCTTCATAATAAACCTTGACAACCATTCAGATTCTATTCTATTTATACGAAATATTAATATGTCACACGAGAGTCACTTACTTAATTTGGAAAATCGGTACTTGAAAATAATATGAGAGAATATCCCCTCTACATGAAAATTCATTTCTTTCTTCCAACTCTACAAAAAATAAAATATTGACATCTATCCAGATTCCCCTACATAACACCTTTCTTCTGGATCTTAGTCAAGGAAATACCACAGAGAATGTGATGGAGAATATCAATGGTAAGACTGACACAGATACCAAGTTCCAAGGAATGGAAATTCAAGAAACTAAATCCCTTTCCTCGAATAAAGAAACTGAAGTCTTTGAGGAGATACTGGATGAACCACCTGAATTGAAGATGTACGAAGATGAATATCCAAAGATAGAGAAACCAAGTTTACACAAAGGATTTGCAGAAGTTCCAATTTCCATTCAAAAACAGGATCCTGCTCTACTTCAAAAGGTTTGCAATAATAATTAAATTGAGATTTTGTTGAATTTCAAGCATTTTCCTTCTGTTTCAGTTTGAACTCATGCAAATATGTACAACATCGCTGTTATCCAAGCCCAAATTGTATGAGGCAGAAGGCCTTATACGAAAAAAAAAATACTTAGTCATTGTGAGGAAGTGATGGTTAACGATTCCGTCTTTATTCTTAAGGTACAAATATAGAAAGTCATTAGTGTATTTACCGAATAAGTATTATATTTTTCTCTTTAACTAGCTTTATACTGTCGACAGGAATGTAATTTTCGAGCAGGATCGTTATTACTTCTTTCTTTTGCTAGTTTCCATGGTAATTTATATAAAACCAATTATTATGACTACTTTCAAAAATGTATAAGTGAATGGGTATCCATTGCTGATTATGTTGCATCTTTTGAGAGGGAAAATAAATCCTCACTTCCCTCAATGCTCAGAATAGCTATGACTAAGAAATTTTCTGATTTTGACGAATATCAACTTGCCAAATATCACAAAAAAGGATGTTCAAGAAAGGTAATAATTTATTTGATTATTAATTAACAAATTGTTATCTAAAAAGTTGTTGTCTATTAAGAAAAAGAAATCATCAATCAATGAAGACGTAGTGCTATCAGATGACGACAACAATGATGATTTGAACCTTCCATCATCTCGTAGTTTCAATATTAAAAGGCTCATAAGATTATTGCATATTCATCATCCTCAAGAGTTCGTAATGTGTCTTCTAGGAAAAAAATATCCCAAGTCGGAAGACGAATTTAAGAAGCTTAAATTAAGAGGGAAATTTCAACCGGAGAAGGCTGGAAAAAGAATGCGTTTACAAATTCCATTCACTTGGGAAACTCAAGTTTCTATGTATGTAAATGCAACTCATTTGATTAATTAATCATTATAGATTAACAAATCTGTATTACATTTCCTTATAATATGTAGACACGGCAACAAGCCGCAAGTATGGCATGATCTGATTTTGAGCAAAAAAATACCACATTTGGCTATTATTCGTAATTTAAGAAATATGGTCTTATCCGGCATTAATGAGCATCAGCTAAAGGATATCATTTGCAGTATTAAAAATCTAAGTTCCATACGATCTTCCAAAGTATTTCTGCATCAGTATCTATGCGCTTATAGTGCGATGAATTATATTGGAGGACTATCAGAACATAAGTATAGGATAATGAGGAGACGGAGAAAGGAAAAAAATAGTAGTACTAAGGAAAATTGGACTCAATCGGATATAGATTTTCCATCTGAATTGCAAGATGTTTTAGAGGAAACTGCTCAGTCATCAATTTTGAGAAATTTGTCACCTATTGAGGGACATTCTGTAATATTTTTCGTCAATTATAAAAGCAAAGATGATGCTTGGAAAGATTATGGATTCATTGGATTCAATGGTATCTGCATATTCACTGGTTTAATGATTGCACAAGCATGCAAGTCATGTAAGCTGCTAAGCTGTGGTGAGAATGGAGTAGAGGAGCTTGGAAAGAGAAAATTAAATAAAAATATATTTTCTACTTATATAAGTAATTATTTTCAGCATGTGTGGGACAATTGTGGAAATATTGAAATGGTTGGAAACTACTTGTATAGTATTAAGGACAAACAAAAAATAGACAATTTGATTATAATTTTCCGAAACCCTCCGGAAAAAGGTCCACTTGATAAATTTATTAAGTTTATCGACTATTACCGTCGTACGTCAGTTTATTCATCTATGATGAATTTAGCATTATTGACGATTGATGGAAGTTTGCCATATCTTTTCCCATTAGAAAGTAATAGTCGAAATGTTTCCATCTCTGGATTTGGAGACGCTGCATTGAAGACATTATCCCAATTAAGCTCAGGGAAATCCCAACTTGAAGAAGTTGAAAGCATTGATTCCAAGTATAAAATTTATAACAAAAAGCCTCTCATTACTCCAATTGCTCGTCCAAAATCTCGAATACAATGGACTAGAGTTAAAATTTTTGTGTCTTCAACTTTTTTGGATATGTTTGGTGAAAGAAACTTATTAAACTATTGTGTATTTCCAGAGCTTAGGCGTAGATGTCGGAACATTAATGTGGAAATAACACCTCTAGATTTAAGATGGGGCATTCCTGAGGATCAAAGCTTAGAAACAAGCATGACAAGATATTGCTTAGAACGTGTTCAAGAGTCAGATATATTTATCTGCTTTCTTGGTGAGAGATATGGGTGGAAACCAAGATACTCACTACCAATAGAAAAACAATTCTTATCTGGCAATGCAGCCGTTATTGATAGATTCAAGAAAAATTCTATATCTATTACAGAATTGGAAATAAGACTGAGAGGCTGGACAAGAGCCCATTTTTATTTTAGAGATCCTTTAACTCTGAGTTTGATAAAGTCTGAAAATGACATCTCACAATTTCGTGAGTCAATTAATTCAGAAGAGAATGGGGCTTTGAACCAACTTAAGGAAGACATAAGAAATTCAGGTTGTCCACTTTATGAAAATTATAGAGCTTCATCCTTAAGTAAGAGTAGCTCAAATTCTGTTTTTTCTCGCTTTGATGAGGATTTTGTGAGGACTGTTATTGACAGACTTTGGAAAGATATATTGGACATTGCATCGAAAGAATTGGTCACTCGTGTCGATTTCATGAGTTCATTTATTTCAAAAGAGACTGAAGAGTTTATTGGAAGGACTAAGGAACTTGAAAAGATGACCGAAATCATTTTATCTCATAGAAATAAATTCAAATGTATTGAAGTTCAGGGTACAGGCAAAACAGCTTTTCTTTGTAAACTGGCAACTATTCTGTCCAATACGTCAGATGTAATCGTCATTCCATTTTTTTCTGACGGGGTCATGGATTCTTTTTGTATCATGGAGTATTTGGAGCATCAAATTCTGCAACTTCATTCCAAAATTAATATTGATGATTACACTCAAAGCTCTAAAGATGATAGCTACTTATCCTTTATAAGAGTTGCAAAATTAATCAGTCAAATTCAAACATGTGGAAAGGTAGTTTGTATTATTGTTGACGAACCACCGAAAGATAACGTCTCTTGGATTCCTTATTGTAATTTCCCTCCTGGAGTTCGTATTATTGTTTCGTCTAATAAATCGGACTCTTTCATGAAGAAACATCTCTTGTCAAGGCGCAAAAAATATCATTTGGATGTATTTGTTTCTTTAGATGATATTAAAGATATTAGAATAAAGAAGGAGCTGGTTAGTAACTTTTTGAAAAAAATGGGGGATAAAGTATTAAGTGAGGCTCCTCTTAATAATGTGCTTCGCTTAGCTGCATCCAAGAAAGAATCAGGGAATATTAAATACCTCAAAACACTCTGCTCAGTTCTTGTATCCTCCGATGCAATAGTGAATGGGAATGAAAAAACAATGATTAAAGAACATATACCTGGAAATCTTCAGGATTTATATCATTATATTCTTGAAAGAGATGATGAAGATAGTCATATCCTTGAGCCAATTCTTAATATTTTATATGAATGTGAAGGTCCATCCTTCAATCAACTTATGAGAGCAACACAAAATATTTTAGGGAAGACTGTTTCTTCTATATCACTTCTTAGATCTCTTAATAGACTAGAAATTTTTATGGAGCCCTCACTTAAAAAAGGTTTTTTCCTCAAAGATTCTTTTAAAAACAGTTTTCTTAAAAACTATCTTAATGAAGATAAATATCGAAGCTTGTTGTTCAAGTACTATTTGATGGAGTTTGAAGAGGATATCAAGAATTCTGATTGCATTCATCCATATTTATTGAATTCTCTTCTTCAATTATGTATTTCCATGGGTAATAATTTATTTTTGAGGGATTTGTCTTTTATTTATTATTGGGCGAAAAATGGAGTTGAATCCATGGAACATTTTTATCATCATTGCGTAATATCAAAAATAGCTGACAGACAATTACTAAACTTTTTACAAATCTACTCAGAATCCTTAGTTCACAGCCCAATGCTCACCTATCAGCACGGGATAAATTCGTCTTTAGTGGATGGTTTGGGGCACACATGTCTTTTGGAGATGAATCATGATAGAGGTAAAGACAATTCAACATTTCTCATGCTCGAAATTTTGAATAAGGACATGTCGATGAAGATTCCAGACATTGAAAGAATGACAAGTTTTAGTAAGCTTATAATTTTGTGTGCGGCTACATATGAAGACATATGGATCTATGGGACAGATGACTGTGTCATCGTTGAACAAAAAGATAAAACTATGTTTGGTCTCTACGTTCATTCCCCTGTAACCTCCTTATCATTTGTTCGTGGGAGTGAAGTAATATCTGTAGGTCTACAAGATGGAACAGTATCTTTCTGGGACATAAATAAAAGGATAAATGTATCTAATCATGCTCAAATCCATTTGAAGCCCGTTTCCAGCATATTTTTGATGCCGTTGTCAAGGAGTATTGTGTCTACTGGACTTGATGGTAATTTTTTGTATTCTCTTCAACTTTAGGAAAATTTAAAATGACTGGTAAATTTTCTCACTCATTACCCATATCCTGTGGTACTCCAGTTAATGAATCCTCAATTTTAGTGGGAACATGGGGAGGCGAATTGTTGCGCATAAATATTATTGATAATGAGGTATCCCAAAAAGGGCTGTGTTGTAAAGGTGCCATATGTGATATTGCTGTCAAATTGAATGTAAATGATGGGATACTTGTCAGTTGCTCTGATACTGAGGGCTACGTTTATATTGCTGATATAAATTTAACGCTGAAAAAGTGCTGGAAACTTGGTTCACCCTCATTGACTCTTACAGGGAATAAATTATCATTTTTATCAGAATCTGAAGTCTTAATTGGATGCTCAGATGGTTGTATTCGATGCTTTGAATTTAAATCATTTAATTCAAATTTCTATGACTATTTTAATGATGTTGTCAATCATCGATACCATAAAATTTCGGGGCAATACAAAATGCCAACTTTTGAAAATGATGCTGTGGTTTGTATGGATTCATATGAAGGCAAAAAAGTTTTGGGATATAATTCTGGTTGGATTCGTTTTATAAATAAAGCCCAGGTATCGTTTTCCATAAAATTGATCAACAAAGAAGGAGAACTTTGTCAGGCTCTCATGTTTCAAGAGAATATATTCATATTAATTACAAATAAAAACAGGCTATTAAGCTTTAGATTTAATGAGGAACTTAGAGAAATATATGATTTGAGAGAAATCACCCATGTCACATCTGACTTTGAATATTTTAATTTCATCGTTCCAATATCAAGAACCAAAGGAATATTCATCTATCCGAGAGAAGATAACAAGTTTGAGATATATCAAATACCTGAAGAGGCTCTTAATAAAATAAGAAAGCAGCGAAGAATAGACTCAGACATAAAAACTTACACCCCTATATTGACTTCTGAAAATTATTTTGATCTAAAAAATCAATTCAGCTCACCTGTAACATTTATTGATTATCATAATGGATATATTTTTACGGGTGGCAGAACTCAATTGGCATTATGGAAATATTCTTTGGATACTAATTCATTGGAAAAAATATTTCAAGATTACACCATTGATACCGTAATTGACTTGGTTTTAAAATCATTGCCAAACAAAGATGATACATTCAGATGTTATGGAAGCTATGAGGAAACAGGTCTTGTAACTTTTGATATTAAGTTAAATAGTAAAGGATATAAAAAAATTAAAAATTTAGCTATTGACTATAAGCTAGGTGGTGCTGACCAAGATAACTTGATTTTCTATAAAAAAGGAGACCTTCACAAGTACTTATCAAAGGAAGAGTTTTTTCAGATCATGCTGGATTCAAATTTGAATATTCAATATCACCGTAACTCAAGAATTCTAAGAAATAATTCTCATGACGAGGAATACTTTATTCTTTTAAACGAAGTCATCGATCCTATGGTGTTTAAAGCCCATGACATGCCATATAAACCTGATATATTGTCTTATGGATTTAAATCTATAAATTATCTTGATGAAGGCTTAAACTTTTGTACACCAGATTCAAGATTGCAGTTAACCCTAAAAAAAGAAAAGAAAATCGAAGAAAAAAATCAAATCTCGTCCATATTAAATATTCCAGGAGGGGATGATCGAAATTGGATCATTTTATCGGCTCCTCACGTTTATTTGTATGCAATCTCCGATAATGAAGCTGTCCAGAAAAATCAATTTGATATTCAAAACGAAATGGAATTTGAAATTAATTCCGTTTGGAGAGACAATGATGATTCAATTATCCTATCTTGCTTCAGCAAAGTAGAACTATTTTCTGTAATTTTGTATTCAAATGGATCACAAGAAAAGAAGAGAATTTGGTTTAACGATTCTAAATTGTTTTCAGCAAACCCCTTTTCTAAAGACATCCATGAATCTGAAGACGAAAATACACAAGATAATGACGAAAGTATGTCAAATTCAACCAGCAAACAGGATGATGATAATAGTTCCTCCTCCTCAAGTGATAATAGTTCCTCCTCATCAAGTATGTATGCACAAAATAGTTTAATTGGGATTGATTGGAACTCAGGGTACAAACATGGGATTGTGACTCTTGGATTTGAAGATGGAAGCAACCAGAAAGTGGATATAAACGAAACTAATGAGCTAAATTCATATCCATATCTTCGAGCAATTGATTCTCTCGAACCTTTCTTCCACGTAAACAAGAGTAGTTTCAAGGTTAATTTACGCAATGTTGCATCCCATGTTCAAATGAAGGAATCTGTTGATATTTTCGGCTCTTTTGACGGGCATCTCTTAATACAATCTGGAAGTATTGTCTATGAGCATTTAAGCCATAAAGATGCTGTTACTTCAGTGATTAAAATTGATGAGTTCACATTTGCTTCTATCTCTCTGGATAAATATTGTAAAATATGGAAACTAAAAGAATCAGACAAGATAGAGCAAATAGGAGAATTTCTCAGTCAAGTGCCTTTATATAAAGGAGGGTTTTCTCGATATACCAAGTGTATAATTCTGGGAGGAGCTTTTGGTGTATTATACTTTCTTAAAATGAAATATTATGGTTTTTCCTTATAACTTTTCACTTAGTTAAATCTAACCATACACAAGTATGTACCTACAAACTTGGATATCCTTTTCTATGTCCCCAATTATTAATATTTATCCTTAATCAAGGGTAGTTTAAGGAATTATTTTATATTTTTTTGATCTCAAATAAATCAAGGTTTTTTCTTAGATGCGTATCTTATGTTTATGAAAAATACAATACATACATTTTGTTTAATGTTTTGCCTCCCATTAATTAGAAAAGTCAATCAAAATAAATAATTAAGTTCCTTATTCAATTCCAGCAGTACTTGAAGCTTTGATTACGAATCTGTAATATGTTTTTTCGTAATTAAATGTGGTTTTGCGATGAATTTGGATATTTGTACCTTTTTTATAGGTTTGGACCAATTCTTTAGAAAATAGTGTGTTGGTTTAAAATATTTAGGTGCTTATATTTCATATGGGATCATCAAATTTTCCTTTGTTTTCAAGCAAAAGTAATTTTCGTTTACTGCCCTCATGACAACGAATAAACTGCGTTGTCGCTTGCCAGCTTCTTCCACTATCGATCTCAAATCCTTTTCAATAAACAAAATATATATTTGTTTAAGCTAATCTGAGCGTTGTGCTTGTATGGTCGGTCCGTATCTAAAAATTGAAAAGTATGATGCATTTTTCTGTGAAAACGTTGCAGAACTAAAGAGGGTCTAAACGGGTAAAGGATGGCATTTCAAAGGCGCCAGAGTAATTCTAACACTGGTTTGTCTCCTATTATTCATTTTCAGATTGCAAAGTAATTTTCTAATCATGAATACAATCAATTTATTAAAGTTTTGATTTTGGATTGTTAATGAATTTTGAATTCTTGTTTCAACAACATTCAAAGGTGCAGAGTTGTTATTTCCCAAATACGGTGATATCGCGCCCATATCCAGAGTGGCAGAGCTATTAACGTTAAAATATGATGATACATGACCCATTTCAGAATTGGATAAGTTGTTAGCAATATCCAATTTAAGGGTATCGGCAATTAAACTACTTTGTTTTCTAGTAAGATATGACTATGGTGTCAATTAAAAAAAACACACATTATATTGTAACAATTGCATCTTTCCACTATTAACTACAACATCAGAATGGGTTGTCGTATTATTGAAGTTGGTTTCCATCCTCGTAATTTATAATATTAATTTCTTTCATTCTTAATGATAATGTTTCATACTTATTATGTTTTATTTCATCCCTGAGGAACTATACGGAAGAGAAATGTAAGCAAGTAGATTTCTAGGGTGGCCAGCACTTCCACTCCACTTTCTTTTAATTATTTCATAAATTTGTCCCTTAAATATTTCCATTTTTTGTTATCTCGTACGAACTTGCATCAGCCTAAATGAGTAAATATTTATCGTTAAGTTTATATTATCTAATTATTTACTTACTTTAGTGGAAATATTTTGCCAACAGCAATCTTTGAAATATTGATTCCTGTAAATATAAAAGCTCACCTTCCATAAACAAGGATGATCTCTAATCAAGGAAATAATTAGTTCAAGATCCATATCCAACATTAAGTATTGAAAGGAAAAATAAATAATAATTATTACATTAAAAGAAGTAGCAATATATTTGAAATAATATTTCCTACTAATCATGCATTTTCATTAGCACAGACCTAAAATTATGTATTTAAACGAATGTACAGAATCATATTAACTGGATCATTATATGTTTTAAACAAAACATTTAAGGTTCTTCATATCAAAATTGCATGTATAATAAATTTATAAAATTAACTGTAAATTGTTGTATATTAAAAATATTTTTTATTATAAAATAATATTAAATTTATGTTATTAAAATCATTTCATTGAGATTTAATTATGATGGTTTACATTAAATTTAATTTATTAAATGATAATAATACATTTATTTGTTATTTTTATAGGCTTCAAAAGAGGTAATTATAGGTATATATGGGTCATTATACAATTAACCTTTACGAGGAAACGAATATAATTGAAATTTGGTATGCGGTATTTTAGTTAATTTAATTAAAATCTGAGTTCTGAGGGCATAAAGACAAATAAAGTTGTGTTTATTTCTTTTAATGACATATCGTAAACCAAATCAATGATAGAGAATTAAAACACATTATATTGAACAACTATGAAATAGCTTTAAGAAATATTTTATACATGTTTTTATAGGAATTTTTTTTAAACAAAAATTTACCAATATCTTCAATATTGTAGAATTGATTGTATATAATTTTTTTGAAATTTTAATCATCCCAAATAACTTAAAAACGTGCAGTGTAGTAAAGTTATGGAATGATTAATAATGATGTGATTTTATAAAAAGTCATTTATATAGTAAAAAAATAGGATAGGGTTCCATTAAACATATTCCTTCATAGTTCAATTTAGTAGATTTACAAAAAATACATTCACATCGTAAATAGTAAAACACCGTAGAATAGAAATAAAGCAGTTATAAGAATGATATAAATTTATTTTTTAAATTCTAATTATTATTGTTATATAAATATTAATTTAACTAATATTATAAATTAATAATTATAGATTTTCAATATATGTATGTATTTATTTAATCAATATTATTTATGAATTTCTGTTATCATTTCCACACAATATATGTGTTTTACTATATATATAATTTGATGAAATCTATTTTATTGCTTTACAAAAAGGAACTATGATTATTATAAATAAAACCTTTCCTATTGTATAAAAAAATATATAGACGATATATAGGAAATTTTTTTCTTCAACATACATATTGGATCAGTTTCGTAAATCTTTGAATATTATGTATATTTTATAATTGTAAGCGATGAAAATAATTGACGTTTATTTATACTCCTTATATATTTAATCAAAGCGTCTGTCGTGCTTATGTCAAATAGCCTTACGAAATTCAACAATTGAAGCACGATTGATTATAATACCATTATTGCCAAATTATTCAAATTAGCCCCTTTGACCAAAACCTAGCTATACAATGAGTTGCTTTAAATATTTTAATAAGCAAAGAAATCACGTAAAAATATCATTTATAAGTAAGCTTTTAAAATTATGACTAAAATATAGAAATATCACTCATATGCCTAAAAAGAATTTGACCTTCGGCATAATCTCAAACTCTTTTTATATTTGCAGCTTTCATATACTCGAGAGCTACTACATCTGATTTGTTTTTTTATTTTTAGAGTTTGAAATAAAACTACCCTTATCTCAAATCTCTCAAAATGTCATTTAGCACAATTATATATATATATATACGCAATAATAAGGAAATACAATAACACAATATACAATTCAATAGGATAGTTAGAGTACCATTAGCCCTTATAATAGATTATGAAAGGGATTGCCTAAAAGATAAGTTTGTATAATTTACTCTAAAATTTGTAGATCTTCTACTAAGAGATCAGCTCTCAAGGCATATGCTGTCATTTCATAATCTTCTGCTGAGTTGTAACTATCAGATTTAGACCAATATGAAACATTATACAACATTTCATCAAGATTAAATTCTTTAATTTTAGCATTATTAAAGCTCAAGTTTACTTTTCACAATCCATAAGTGAGAAGTTCTTCTTATCATCTTTGTAGTAGGTATCTTTCAAACTTTTTCTTCTTAACAGTCCATACTTACTTCTTCACTATATAATTTTTTTTTCTTCCTTTTTCATCTTGCAAATCGAATACTCTTTTATATTATATTATTATCCCTATACGAAATGAGAGAAAATCAATTGTTGCACTCTGAGACTTATTTTTTAAAGCAGAAAACATGCCAATGATTCCCTCAGCATCCATATTATGACATCTTGCTGAGGGAACTTCTTCTTTCAATTTATCTAACAAAGTTGCTTGATTTAGTTCAAAATATTTCTTGCACTGTCTCTCCAAAACAGTTATCATCGATGACAGTGAAATTTCAATCATTTTATGAATGGATGGATCCATTTCAGTTTGGGAGATTTTACGGAGAGTGCGGTCCATACATATAGACTCTCCGAAGAAATCAATTTCATAAGTAGATAAGGATTGAGGATCTGCTAAAGCCCCCTTCAATCTCACTACTAAATATTTGACGGCTTGGATAGCATTTACATAATTGAGCTGGTTATCATGGGAAGTATAATTTTTTTTTTTAAATACTTCCCAAATATAGCCAGTACATAAAGTTGTTTCAAACAATAAGGATTATTGAAATCTTCATATAGTCTCACTACTGAAATATGACCTGAATTCTTGCTCATATTCCAATAACTTTCCCGCAATATGGAAGATAATATTAAGACAGTTGCCTTTATACTTTGGCAATAAAGTTTTGGGAAGGTCATTTCATTTTGGTTAAGGTAAATTAGAAATCCCTTTGTATCTCCCTTACCCTTTTTATTCCTCCTTAACTTGTTTATGTTGTAAATCAAGTTTCCAGCCATGCAATCATTACCAAAACTTTGCCCTTCGTTTCTTCTAAATTCTTTAAAGCTGACTTGATACTTGTTGCAATTGCATCTAGAAGATGTAAGTGTAATGTACAGTTCATTTAAAGACATCCCCCATTTATTTTTAAGTTTTCGAATTGTAGCCTAGTTTGTTGGACACCTATATGTTAAGGTATTTTTAATATTGTTTATAATGGGATTCCTTATTTCATTAAAATTAGAATCTTCATTGAAGTGACAGTAACCTTCTCGTAATTTATTGATAGTGGAACAAATAGGTTTTGTAGTATCACCTACTGTACCTCCAGGCAGTTTATCCACAGCAAAGGAAAAATATTTTTCCTTACTTGTAAAATGAATAGAGTTTATGTGAACATCTTCTTTGGTCGTGGCATCAAATCCCAATGTAGGATTAATATTACTAAAAAGAAAATCCCCTGCTTGTAGACTTCATATGTTCCCCAGCTCTCTTTCCATCATTTCTACACAGTTCCAGAGCTCTATAAGAAGAGTTACGTCACGAGATTTCAGCGCCTCCTTGTGACAGATATCAAATGGCCCAAATAGAATTTAATACAACAAATGAATATTAAAAATATTATGAAAAAATTGAATAATTACTTTAATAATAATTTCTTTAACATACTTTATTTCGCATACACATTCTTCGTATGGAAAATTATTACATAAGTACAAGGCAATTCTTGGAAGCGGAGAAAAATATACGTTTGTCTTTACTTTTGAAGACCGAACTAAAGTCCTTAGGCAATCTCAAAGACATTTTTCGAGGTGAAGATGAGAAAGGATCAAGATTTCAAGACGTAAACAAAATTTTATCTTTAATCCCTTCCGATTGCTTCTTGGATCTTCAATTCCCGAAGGAAATTGAAGGTCTCATATATTATTTCAGTGGATATTCTACTCATTCCCTGATTAAATCACAATAAAAGACTGTTGTGCAACGTTTTTATACATATCAGGAGAAATTCATCTCCAGTTATGTACTGGTGGAGCAGATGTGGAAGAAACTGAGAAGTTTTTTAACAACATAAACAGAGGTGTTCTTAAAAAACCAAGAGATGTTATGTTGCTTTTTACGTAGACACATATATTCGTTTTGTGTTTAATGCCGAAGAAATAATCAGTTTATTACTGTCAATGTCTAATCCAAAGATGGTATTTATCAGAGCCGATAAAGAACTTGGCTTAGTGAAGTATGTTGCTGCCAAAATCACTCCATCAGATCTTATTATGTAAATGTGTGCTCAATATTTTTTTAATTTATTTGCAAAAAAATGTCTTTCTGATTGTAACAGCAAAATTTATAACGCTAAAAGAAGGAAAAACAATTAATTCCCAGTCAAGTTCCTCACAAAAAGATTAAAAAAAAATTAAATTCTAAATGATTATTACATTCAGTTTGTTTCATAATCAAGAAATCACTCAATGTATAAGATTAAATTGTATTTTTAATATTTTATTTAGAATATATGTAGACCTATAGAATATAAATGAATCGTTTTTTTGTTAAATTTTGGGATATTCTTTAAATATCCAATTTATTTATTTAACCCAACGTTTGAAAGAAAAAAGCGCGCTCGGAAAGAAAGGCACCTTCGATGTAACTCTAGTACCCCTTGATTCATGTCATCTTCCGATCCCAATAATGATTTCAGCAATGCTTTAGTGTTTGGTGACGGAACTTTACTGACAACAGAGTGATATACCTTCATTCTCATATTTGATGAGTAAGTCTTAGGCTGTAAAATATTTTTGGTAACTTCTTGACAGGGAAAATTTTCTTGTAAAAATACGGGCTGTATATTTTCCTACAAACTGATTCATAAAATTTAAACACCATTTTGCTTACCAAAGAATTTGACGCGACGACATCAGCTGCAATTTCAGAATCACTATCTGTAATACAGTTTACGTTAAATGTGTCTTTTATAGGCATCTCCTACCACAAGGAGAGCTCAACTTTTTAAATACATCGACTGATCCATCACAAAACCCTTTGATTCTGGGTCAAGAATTGTCCAAGCTTTAAAAGAGTTTTTGAGAGACTACAGTGTGGGCGCATACTATAATCAATATTATGCTTCTCAAGAAAGGCAAGCAAGAGGTCGGACCAGTATTGGTGGTTATACCGACAACTTCCTAATCCAGTAAGAGTTGAGACATTTCCACGTCTTCAATGGGTATGATGTTCAAACCTCCTAGCTTCAAGGGATTGTGCATTCTTCGAAAGGATATGTTCCTCTTCTTTAGTAATTTCAAAAAAGACTCCTGAACAACGCTTATTTCAGAAGATATTTTCGCTCAGAAAGGAGTTACTCGCAGAAGATGAGTGACCTTTGGTACAATATACGTATTCCATGCACATATTTTATCCCAAGTACCCAAATTAAATAATGAAAAGTGGTTCGTGGTTTTCTTAATTTGGGATATAATTAATCTCTTTGTAATTCAATGTGGTAGAGTTGACGCCAATTCAAGATCCTAAAATATGAATATTATAAGTAAATTACAAAAGTGGCCATGCTTTGGCTCATAAGGTTACTATATGGAGACAACATTTCTGTTTTTTCCCTCATTGATGAAAAGTCAAGACTCCTTAGAATAACTCGATATTACATTTAAGAAGGTTCTAACAGATGGGATAGTAATAAAAGGATTCCCTGACACGATCATTGTCATGTCATCAGCGTAGCAGAGTACATTTTAAAGTCCTACTCCGTAATTGAACATACTTTATCATATTTTCCCCGTGTATAGTTTTGAATTAATTTGTCCAAGCATATAATAA
>NW_027289958.1:0-8099 GCF_016086655.4 Lepeophtheirus salmonis | reverse complement strand
TGGATATGCTTGTAGCCAGATTCCAACAACAGGTGACAGCATTGTGATGGAAGAATGATAAATCAAATCAATGAGCTGATTGGATAGAAGTGACCTATGTCTTCCGAATCAGTGCTTTTTTGCTTGTTTATCCACCCACGGACGAATAAAGGTCCATTCTTTTTATACCATTACAAAAATTACCATCTAAAAAATAGTCTGATCAATTCAGTGGCCCCTTCACACGGAGCCCCCTAGGCTGCAGCCTAGGAAAGCCTGTGCATTCATCCGTACTTGAGTACAGGGTCTACACCAATTATAGCGTCACCTCTCACTTCTTTTCAATTTATGTTGAAACGATAATCTTTTGGAAAATAGCTAATAGAAATACATAAATTATATTCAAATTTAATTTTTTTCACCAAAATATGTGGTCACTGGAAAAGTTGAGCTAAAATTGAATTAACTCATTTTCATAAATTAACAGCCCTAGCCTAATTTATTGCAAAAAGGTTTTATATTTCTTAACACAAGACAGAAGTAATATAAGCATTAACCAGTATCTGTGTTTGCAGTTTTGAATATTTTCTTTCAAATAATTTATTTTTTTAATAAATGTTTAATTTTTAAAGAAATATTTATTTTTAAAGTATTACGAATTATTCAAATTGTTCCAATAGATTAAACAATTGTTATGTGGGCAACAAAGGCATTCAAACACTGCGATCTATTAAATTGTACAGTTTTTTGTGAAATAAATATACTGACATATTTGTATAGTGAGATTACATTTAATGAAATATTATAGTACTAGCAGTCGAGCAGTCGACGAACAAACATTACTTGTTTTAATAAAATAAAAGATTAATTCAAAAGAAATTATCAGTGATTATCTTTGTTTCTCATGACAGCACTCACACGTAGCTACTCAATACTTTGATGTGCTTTCGTCAAGATTAAAATGATAGTAATAACAGCTTATATGACGTGATGAGATTATTCTAGAAAATAAAGTACTACTTTGCTGAACTTTAGTTACACGCACTCTTTGCTAAACATCATCTAAAGTCAAATTTATATTAGTTATATTTTATGATTATTTTCCGAAATAAACTGTGGCTACAAACACTCGTAATTTAAAATGAATCCTCAACTCATATTTTATTGGAAGGAGTTTTATAAAATATAAATTGAACTGGATATTTGGATGAGGGATTGCATTTATTTTTACAATTTTTTTTAATTTTCTTTTTTCTCGACTTGTACATAAGCTAGAGAGATCATGCTTATTTTATTTTGTAATTAATTGTTTATGCTTTAATATATCGAAATATAAATTAATTTCACTAAACTCAAATTAATTAATTATTGAATTAGTAATTATTCAGATTTCAATGGACCTCCCGATAATAGTAAGATAACTAATTTGAAAATACTACGAGTTTTTAATCAATTAATGTACTAATTTAATTGTACAACTTACAATTATAAGTTTAGGTAAAAATAAATACAATCCTCAATAGTATATTCTAATTTATAGTATGAATTTATTATAGTTGAAATGGAACTTTCCACTTCAAATTCAAACGATCAATACGAAATTTTTAAATATGAAATATAAATTTTGAACCCTGAAAAAATAGATTTAAAAAAGAAACATTTTTTGATTGCCAGATCCTTGCATTATTTCAATGTCATACCAAGGATGAATTGAAGGAAGATGCAGAATCCCGTTTTGAAAAATAATTAAAAAACTTTCAAAGCGACCAAAAAAAACGTCCTATGAAGGAAATAATAGAAGCAAGATCATCACGTTTGAATAATATGAATGATAAACTGTGATCAAAAAGATAAAGAGAGTCAGATTATACTACAAATGAACGCCTCTAAATTGAGAAACAACGTTCCATAAGAAGACGAGTTCATACGTCTGATCAATGCCGTTCCGCTCGTAAATAATACTCAAGTAATTATAGTGAATGTACTTTCTCTTACAGCTAAATGTATTGTTTACAAATTCATTATTTCTCAATTACATTTATTATTCCCATTTTGTGTAAACGGTGAATGTGGTCAGACCACTTTGAATATTTGTATGACTATATTTCATCTCTCCACCCCTTATAAATTTTCGTTCAGTGTAGAACACTAGAGAGCCATTTGTTTTGCTGTAAGCATTGAAACGCATTACATTTCGTAAATAATTGTCTTTGTAAACCTCTGCGTCAAATTAATAATCCTGTCCTAGAGATTGATATGGTCTTTTTACTTCCTTATTCCATGTTATAGTTGTATTATAGGCACCACCATTGGGCTCTAAAAAGTAAGAAATATCACCATAAAATAAAAGCAGAATTTTGGAACATTACGTATTCCTGTGATTTTGTAACCCTCTTCCGTCACTCGAATACATTCCATCGTAATTGGACCTCTTGCATATGCTTGGGCATCTTGACCGGGCACACCGTACAACATTAAGTATTTTTTAACATTACTTCGTTTTTCCTTCCTTTCAAGCCAAGGTCCTTCATATAAAGTTGAAAATGGTTTCCTTGTTTCCCAAGAGATAAAAAGAAGATATATATATTTTTAAACAAGTAATTTAACATACTTTATTGGGACGGAAGTCCTGGAAAGCGTGGAAGACTCGGAAATCGATATTCCAGCCAGAACAAGAGCTACAATGATCAAACAATTCATGATTAACTCGAATACTGACTTTACCTAGCAACTTTCATTCCTATATATATATTTTGATTTGTGTTACAAGTGGAAATTATCCTTTTATATATTCATGACGTGGAAACTATTAAGTAAGTCATTTAATAGTTAAAATTTGTCAAATGTGAATAAAAATCCTCTTGAGATATATAATCAAGATGTATTTTGCTAATAATATATATAAAATGACTTAACAATAATTAAACTAATTAAAACAGATACACTTACAAATATTAAAAAGTCAATATTGTCTATGTATAAGAGATGAAACTATTCTCTACTCATTATTTAAAATACAACACGTTGTCTCACACAACGTTTCTCATTTATTGTAACACAACCTTGGATATTTATTCATCCCCTCCCTGATATTATATGATCGTTAGTCATTACATATTATTATACAATATTAAATCTATTTTCAAGAACTGGGACGTATATTCTCGCCTTTTTCCTTGTTCTGGACAATTGTATTCGTTCTGTGAACGTTGATGTTTGTTTTTTTATTTTCATTGGGTCCTTGTTCATCTCGAACAATATCTTCATTCTCGTTATTCAGTGTCCCTAATGGATCCCCAAATCGACAGAGGAAATGGTTATTCCTTAAAGTCAAACTACCAGAACCATCAACTTTTACCGTGTATTGTTCATTATCCTTAACTTCCATTATAGTTCCAGTCCTATCACATTTTGATTTTGTATTATTACTCTATCACCCACTTCCAACACTCTTGTATTTTTAGAATCAATAATCAGAGTATTAAAAACAGTAATTGCTCTTAATGCCTTTTCTCTAAGGTTCCAGGCATCTCGCCATTTTTGATCAATAAATGGGTTAAAAAATTTCTGTTCACTTTTTTTCAGGCGAGGTAGACAGTCAGTCATATTTGTCCCAAAGATCACCATAGCTTACGATATTCTAGTAACTGGGTCCCTTAATATCGCAATAAAGGGCCGTGACGGCTTCAAATGGATAACTTGGAATACTAGGTATAACAGGAGAACATTTAGCTTGTGATGTAGCAATTGTTTTCTCAATATCTTTAGTTACACCTGGCCAGAATACATATGAGGAAGCATGGGCTATCATAGTAGATACACCTTGATGAGCTATGTGAAGTGTTGATAACACCTCAGCACGGAGTTTTTCAGGTACAACGACCCTTTCTTGAAACATAATTACACCTCTCACTTTGTAGAAAGATTCCAGCATAAGTTTGTACCCCTCTAAAGCCTCAGGTAAAGAATCTTTAACCTTTCCATCTTTGATTATAGCCAATAATGCTAATGGTACCTCATCGTCTTTGGTAGCATCGAAAAATCTGGCCCATGTAATTATTCCTAATTGAGATCCATGATTCACCAATGCTATGACAATATCTTCCTCTTCTGTTACTGTGATATTTCTATTTCTCCAATAGGATATTGAGATGCTGCGTCGGCAACTGCATTTGTTTTTTTTATGGTTCTATAACTTCCCTCATCCTCCCATAATGGGCAACTTGGTTGATAAGTCCAAACCATGATCGAATATTGGTTGTAGATTTGGGAGTTGTAAAGGATTGGATGACATCTATATACTTAGGCAAGAGCTTATTTCTGCATTCAGAAATTCTAAATCCAGTGAAGTCTTACTAACGAATTGAAACTTTTCCTCGTTGAGAACAGTACCTGATCTTCCCATATGTTCCAAGAAGTCAATTATCCTGCACCAATGAGTTTTCAACTGTTCGTGGTAGATTAAATTAAAGTCTGCTCCTCACCACATCAGCCATCATTTCATCAAGACGTCTATTGTAACCATCTCCACTTGATAAGAATTCTTGTGGAACCTTTTTGAACCGAAATTTTCCAATTGGTGAAATGAACGTAGTCATGTATCAGTCCTCATTTCTTATTGGGATACAATGGAAACCATTCTTGGCGTCTGTGACAGTCTTATAAGTTTCAAAAGGAATTGATCTAGCCATTTGAAATGGAGATTTCATTGCCTGTGTTTCCCTCTTGCAATATTTATTTAATGGAGACAAGTCAACCTTACGCCCTGGCTCTCCATTATTCTTTCTGGTTGCGACCATTCTATGACATCATTTACTTGGCTCCCTCATGGGAAGTCGCTCTATGATTCCCATATTTTCATTGTTTTTGAGGTCCTCCTCTACTTTGTCCTTCGAATGTATCGTTATTGGTGAAGGGACATGACCTACTTTAGGAACATACTTCTCCTCAAGCAGAATCTTAAATGAAGGTCCCTTTACATTCGATAAAGATTGATGAGGGCACGTATTAAATGTGGAGGCTGCATAATTATACAATATTCTCTCTCTCATAACAGGAATAGTCATCTCTTTGCATCCAAAGGTAGGGTTCTAGGTCTTTTAGGGAAGTTCTGCTCTTTTTAAGCATCAACAATCATTCTGTTTGAAATCACTGCGTTGATAGGCATAGTGATCCTGGGGACTTACATATACCATTCCCCCTGCTTCTTTCCGAACTTTTCCCACTGTTCCCATACGTAGTAAAATCACACGCTCAATATCGATCTGCTTTTTATTCACGCCTGTTGCACAATCTTGAACCTTTATCAAGTCTTTGAGTCGTAATCCACGTTAAAAAAATATGTTCTGCCCCAAAGACATCACTGAGCACCGGTGTCTTCAATCCCTTCTATTAAGGGTCACATTCGAGTGTACTTCACTCCAAAATTTATGTAATCTGACTTTACGTTGAACAACCTCACCTGTAACTTTGGTTGATCTGGAGGTTGTTCTTTTACCCAAGTACTATCATTGAATAAAAGATGCCTCCCTGATGTATGTACTGTTGAAACTTGTGACTCACTATCTTCAAGCTCTTGTTTATTGTTCTTGTGTACTCCTGATAATATTTTCTCATTTTTTCTCGTCGATTTCCTCCAACAATCCAAGTACTCCCTATGAGGTATTTTATTCCATTCCCTGGAACTCTCAGTGAATAACTTAAATACGTTTTCGCACTGGGGACATTTTTCTGACTGAATTGAACGATTCATATCCCCCTGTTTTTTAAACGTAGAGACTGCTGCCGAAATCGATGTATTACTAATGATACTACTAGCCCGTTTTCTGCATTCAATAATTTGTATGAGGTCGGAGAGTCTTTTTTATCCACAACCGGAATTGTAATGATTTCTTTGAATATTTCTGTGTCATGTATACCCGTAAATACCACGATACGAAATTATTTCCTCTGTATAATCAATACTTCTTTCATATTGACACTTCATCGAACCCCCACAGGTATATTTGCCTTACTTTGTACCTTCATTGCAGATGATTTTATGGATTCCTCAGTAGATTGCTTCATGGAAAATACATCAGTCTGTTCCACACATTTTATCTCCTGTATTACTGTAAGGGATTTTATCACATATCAGACATTCTCTTCGTCTTCATTTAAGATGTCAGGGTTAGACTTCAAAACATCATTACCCAATGTCGTTTCACAGCACAGAAACAACTGGTCTACCTTTCCTTTATCCTCCGACCTTAGTGGTTCTTTTGAACAATTTTCATCAGTCCAAAAATCCAATCTATTCGTCCTCTGAGGTTTGAACGAGTCCACTGATCTTTCACATGAAGGAAGACAATGTTGCGTCTTGACGAGGGAGATACACAAGCTTATTTATAATAGGACAGATCCAGGATGACCGAAAGAAATGAGGAGAAGAATTCACGTGGAGGAATAATGTAACACTGTTTATAAGATCATGTGTATTCTAACTATACTCTAATATATTTACAAAAGACGAGACTATTTATAATACGTAAAACACAGTACTTATAATACATAGACGAATATACAAGAAAATAAAAACATGTAAGGAAATATTAAATACATAACAGACAACTTGCCTTATCTGACACTTGGCTCTTAGTATTCTCAGCACGTTTAGTGGTTTGCTGATGACACAAACTATGTCTCGTGAGAATAGCTATAGTCACAGCCTCAAAGTCATTTTTTACGACAATCTCGCATTCGGGAAATGGACACTCAACTTATGTTGGGGCTCTTGGCATTTTACAAATCTTAATTTTTAATAGCGTACCTCGAACATTGATAATATCAAAAGCCATGAATAAAAATCCTCTTAAGATTTATTATCAAGATGTATTTTGCTAAAAAAATATATATAAAAGGACATAACAATAATTAAACTAATTAAAACAGATACACTTACAAATATTAAAAAGTCCATAATGTCTATGTATAAGAGATGAAACTATTCTCTACTCATTATTTAAAATACAACATGTTGTATCACGCAACATTTCTCATTTATCGTAAGGCAACCTTTGATATTTCTTCAAAATGTTTTTCTTTCGTTTTATTTATTATTTTCTCCATAAAGTCGGCAGTACCAATCATTACTTGAAGTTTTTTGTTGTAGATTGACTTTGCTTTAATAATATTTTTATCGATATAAACATTTTACACTCCTTTTCTTTTTCCTCTTATTTTGAATAATATTTTTGGGAATGGTTTGGGAGTTAGTGGTTTTCTCTTCTGCAATCAAAAACGTTTTTCAAGGTTGGGGTCTTCATGAAAATGCTCAAAGTCGGAATAGGAGGGGGGAAATTCTGAAGAAAACGCACTTGACTCAACCAACATAATAAAGCATAGATGTATAGAGGATGAATAACATTTAATCGAATTTGTCTCTTCAGAAATAATAATTTAACGATATTCTTAAATTCCCAAGCTTTCAGAAAAAAAATTAGAGCATTAAAATTTAAAAATAGGAATATTTAAAATAATATATACGGGTACATTAATATATTTATAATAAAATATCGAAATATTTTCTGTTAACAGGATCGTGGCCTTACATAAATTCATATTTCTATTTTTTTTACCATTTTTGAGAATATTTGTATTAATTATTCTGTGACTTGAAAATAATTGAAATGAGAGGTGTTTAATTTTAGGAAAATTGACTTTTTTCTTTAAAAAAGTATATTTTTTGGAAAGCAATAAAAATATTACTTTCCTCAAATAGTCATTAAACAGAAATATTGACACAGTCTAGAAAACGGTGCCCATAAAAGCTACTAAAAAAATATTTTTCGGCAAAAAGAAAAGGGTCATATATTTTTTGTAAGTCATCTCTAGCACGGTGTTACCTCGCTATCACAAAAATACCCCATGTATTTTGTATTCAGCTGTCGATTCCCTCTTCTCCCTTGATACGGCATGGCTATTTCATAATGTATTCTTTTTCATAAATACACAAAGTAATAAGTTATTTTTTACATATGTATGCTCCGTTTCCAAAAGAACAGGAATACAATTTCTTGTTGATCCCTTGTTTTAGACTTGTTAATAACTAATCATAACTACTCTCTTAATAAAATATCTCT
>NW_027289957.1:0-752 GCF_016086655.4 Lepeophtheirus salmonis | reverse complement strand
GCTTCAAAATACCTTCTTAGATGAGCTACACCTGAACCACCAAGCCATAGGTAAGATGAAGGCAGTAACTCGAACGTTAGTTAGGTTGTCCATAATTGACATAGCCATAGAAAATTTCGTTCACGCTTACTCTAGCTATTCAGGAGAATAGTTCAAACACCAAAGGAGAATACACACCTTCCTCTCCTGCCTCCGAATGGGAACGCATTCATTTAGATTACTTATCCTTCAAAGGAAAAAACATCTTAGTATTAATTGACTTTGGATCAAAATGGATTGAAGCTGAATTAATGAAGGACACGTCGACCATAGCAACATTGAGACAGATATTTCATTAGTTTTCTTGCTTTGGATTTCCGTGGGAAGTCCACACTGATAATGTTCCTTAAATTGCAAAGTGAGGGATTCAAGAAAAAATTGTCTGAATGTTAGTAACCTTAGTTTTGTCACATTTTCTTTGACCAGAAATTGGTGTTATCTATATCTTAATGTTTGAAAATCGGTCGTAGTGTGGGCAGGAGCACCGTCTTGTTGCTTGAGCACATTATCATTTGGGAAGTAGCCCAAACCCACAGGAGGAAGTGAGCCTTCAGATTTTATTTCCTGCATCAAGAAGTGCGCAGGTCTTCATGCGAGTGTAATGTTCAGAGAACATTTTCTGATAACTTAAAATAATAAGAAAATAAACAAATCAAGGTTATACGCAGTGTTATGATGTTGTTTAACGTGCCTAACATTATTAATATCCATCT
>NW_027289956.1:0-393 GCF_016086655.4 Lepeophtheirus salmonis | reverse complement strand
GCAGATTTTTATTTGAACCTATTTGTCAAAGTTTTTAAGCAATAAATGAAGATCAAGCACATTTATTTGTATTTTCATATCAGGAGAATAGTTAAATAAATAGTCAAATAGTCTTCAAAATACTTCTAAAAATTTTGAAAATGTGTACTGCCTCAGCAAAGAAAAGCTAATACACTTTTATCTAAGTTCATTGATGAAATTAAGACTGTGGCACAAGAATGGAGAAATAAATCCCTTCAGTTTGTCAAAAGTATCTACACAACATCAGCGTGATGATTACAAGGAATTCTCTAAACTGTGAGTGTTGTATTTTGATCCCCTCAGCAACAAGGATTTTTGCCTCAAACTTCCTGGTGCAGTGCACAAGGCCCACTGGATGTTTGAAATTGCTGT
>NW_027289955.1:0-624 GCF_016086655.4 Lepeophtheirus salmonis | reverse complement strand
TATTAATGACCTCAAGCATAATCATTTCCTGATATCATGTTCTAAAATATATTGCTATATTTGTAAGGTTAGGAATCACTGTTTTAGACAAATTACAGGTATAAAAAACTTTATTAATAGAATAGTAATTAAATGGAAATGAAATTATAATGAATGTCTTTAGGACTTTCAATAACTTTGTTAATTATAATTATGACACAATATAAATGGATCAACCAAAAAAGATTTTTATTTGTTTATGCCACTTATTACACGATTGTATAAATTCAATTACCCCTTTCATTTCATAACATATTCTACTGTAAAAAATCGTCATACCTTTATAAAATATTAAATGTCATTATTTACATCTCTACAACAATCTTGGTGAAAAAGTAAGTTTTAATTTTTTGCCTTATTTCAATACTTTATAAGACTTGTTACAAACATCTGGTTTTAAAAAAGTATGGCCCGTTCGTTTTATAACTTGTTACCAACAAGAATCAAACTTAATAATTCCCTTTTAGTAGAAGTCCTTCTCCCTATGGGCAAAAAACTTGTACAACCAATTTGCAAAAGCCTCTACTGAGGCCAAATTAGTATTTTCAAGTGTGTTGGCCAAAGACAGGAACAGGGGTAGTCACT
>NW_027289954.1:0-424 GCF_016086655.4 Lepeophtheirus salmonis | reverse complement strand
GTTAACCCATTATTAATGTAAGCGTTCATTTTAGTTAATAAATTATTATTAGTTAAGATCACCTGCACAACCTGTGGGTCGGATTGTACTTTTAGATATTACAAGAGGTCTTTGATGCTGAAGGAAGCCGCAGTGGAAGGAGTTTAACCTGCCTTGGGACCCAGCACTTTACCTGCACAACCCGTAGGCCGGGGTATATAATAGCATATAGAAGAGGTCCTTGATGCTTAAAAACGCGACGTCAGTGGAGTTTAAACTACCTTTGGGCTCAGAACTTCACTTGCACAACCTTTGGCCCTGGATGTATTTTTGTATATTGCAAGATGTCCTTTTAATGAATCAGTTCTTTTGATGATTCGTTCTTTTAAAGATTCAGTTATTTAATTTAATTTTTTTTTTTCTTTGGTGACATTGCAGTCGTTCA
>NW_027289953.1:0-4362 GCF_016086655.4 Lepeophtheirus salmonis | reverse complement strand
TAAGATAGTTCCAATTTATCGTGGACACCCTGTAGAGGGCAGAATTGAGTCTTTGACCATAGGAAATAAGCTCATTGTGGATTAATCCCAGCCAATCCCACTAAACACATAGCATCACCTTTTCATGATTGACCACAGTCAGTCATGGCATGGTCACGGTCTGGGGCTGCAATATTGGCTTTCGACAACGATATCCGTCACTTTTCATAAACAAGGGTAATACATTTTTCATCACAAGTTACAATCCCCGGCAGAAATGACGTGTTTACCCATTCAGGTAGTTAAAATATGTATGTCAAATGTCTTCCCTTGAGATCTCAATACTCTACACACGATAATTATGGACCCTACCGTTCAAGTGCAATACTTCCCGAAAAGAAAATGAAGTATGCACTCATGACTTTAAAAAGCCTATAATCTGTTATGACCACGAATAAACAAGATATCCTTTATAAATAAGTAAATAAAATGTAAAAATATAACTACGTGAGGATTTTTACATAGCTGTTCCCTCCTACATCATTGGAAACTAAAACCATTATTGAGATTGTCAACTACAAAAAGTTTGGCGCGCGTCAAATTACATATTTTTTACAATTATAATTTTTCTGGTCAAATAAGGAGGAAAACTTGCACGCTGCAAAATGCTTAGAATTTAACATTCTATGCATAGCTATGTCCTGAATTAGAGCTCTTATTAGGTGGGGGTATTCGTCAGATTCTAGAATACAAATAGAAATATTAAAATAACTATTGTGAAGATATGTAAGGAATGCCGATGAGACATTTTTGTGTGTATGTATAAAGTTATGTGTGTATATATGTACGCTGTAGAATAGAGTCTGTTAATGGAAACATGTCAAGTTTTTTTTTTTTTTTTGCTTTGTACTTTTCTATCATTAAAATTACATTTTAATTCTTTCTTTTTATACAGAAAGTAGAAGTTTGTTGTAAATACAGTTTCAAATAGAGATAGAACGGGTTGTGGACCCGTATACAGTATACAAGTATCAGATGTAATCAGCACCGTCTTTTGTATACAAAAAAAACAGCACCAAACTACTACATTAATAAAAATGGAACGACACACTCTTCAACAAAGCATTACAGAAATTATTAAAAATTCACTACAAAATGGAAGCCTGGGAGAGACGATTCATAAAGCTAAAACGTTTTTGGGTCGTCGTGAAGCTCCCAAATCGGACCACAATACAAAAAAATACATAATTTTTTTAGCTGTTGGGTTCGGAGTTGGTGATGTGAAGAGTAAAATCCGTCAACATCTAGGTCATACACCTTTCTTTTTCGAAAATAAGGCCGGAAACACAGTTACAGTGAATGGATTGCGTAATCGAGAGATGATTAATGATTTTATGGGCGTAATACGATGGTATTGATCTGGACATCGTTTATGTTCAAAATATGGTGGTACATGTCACAAGAGCAACGAAACCATTGTTCTTTACGGGAAAAGTTTCTGGACCGTGTTATCTCTCAGAGGTAATCCGCCAACGAGATCTTGTGATTTGCTGCATTGTGACTTCTTCCTTTGGTATCATGTGAAAGATAAAGTATGCACCAACAGGCCAGGGTCGATTCAAGACCTCAAATATGGAATTCGTCCAGCTATTGAGGGCATACTGGCCACTTTGCGATTTGGTGATGGAAAATTTCAAAAAAAAAGGATGTGGTCCTGAAAGGGTAGCTATGGTGGCTATTTGTCAGATATTGTTTTTCCATTATAAATGGCATACCTTTCTATCTACATTGAAATAAATATCGGATCATTCCTCTCAAAAAAATGACATTCTTCTTGATTATCAAAATAACCCCTCTTATTAGAAAACCCTTAATTTTCATTTCAAATAAAACTTGGTGATGAAGTAGTCACTTGCGATGGGTACGAAGATGTGCCTTGCTGGTGGCAAGGCGTATCTTTGTTCTTTCTTTCTGAAGTGAATCTCTGGCAGCTTCGAGTATAGTTTTCAATGAAACAAATTCGACACAATAATTTTTTTTTTTGCCATGATAACCACATTTGGTTCTAGGGTGACCCAAAAGAGGATGCAGATTTCATCTTCAAGCACTGTAAGTAAATTTATATCTGGAAAAAGATCAAAAATTCGAACCGTGTTCAGGTGCTTGAACTTCTTTCGAATCTTAAAAAAAATCTGAAGGATTTTCCAGATTTTTAAAATCTTATCCTATTGCTTAATACTTCATATTATCTATATCAAACTGTGTATCTTAATTTGTGTTGCACCGATCCTTATTTATTCCGTTCAGCCCAGTCCTCAAACCAGTCCTATTTCTATTCGGAACAGGTATATCAGAGTGTGGGTCTTTGGGATTGTCAATACTTGATATAGCTGGGGAAAGGGCATTATCCGTACTCAGAGTCGTGGGGTTCTGTATCATTTTTAGTTGGTGGCTGTGTTTCTTTTGTTTATAATTAGTACTTGCGTAACGTGTATATTTCATTCTCGTTATCATTTTTTTCAAACATTAACTGCACATTAATGGAATTCATATTTAAAACTTTTAGATAATTTTGAAATTATGTTATTATTTTAATCAACTTTGTTAATACCTCTGCCAATGAAGTCGAACAGAGATTACATTTTTAGCTGTGTTTGTATATTAGTTAGCTTGTTTGTTTGCTAGTCAACATGAGTACGCCAGAAGTTAAAGATCCATTTTGATCAAACAATGAAAGGCAATTAAAGTTTGAGAAGTCAAAAAACAAAATATAAAGAATTAATAATGCAGAAAAGCTATGGAAAAAATTGAATTATATAACTCAATTTGATTTAAGGTCATAGGTTTAGGACTTCCCTGAGTGCCCATTGTAAATATTTTGGGGCAAAATTAAAAACAACAAATACCTTACTTTTTGGTTTTTGCAATTCTTCTGTTACAGCTCTACAATAAGCAAGCTAGAAACCATTGGTCTTTAGAGACCTCATTTATATTCACCCTTCCTTTGATGACTGATATTCCGCGTGTCAGTCGGATCGAATAGCTCTGCTACGACTTATAATAAATAATAGTCATAAACTGAAGCTTTAAAAGATGCTGACCCATCACTTCTTTTTATTATTGAGATTTCGAGAGATTAAACTAATACAGATGAAAAGAGGAAGAGTTGGAAAGTAATATTTGTACATTTGATGCAAATTTAATTTTTACTTAAGTCTGTATTACTATATATCCGGTTTTTTCTTCTTTTTATGGTTCCATAATCCCGTATATGTATCGCCAATTTTGGTTCCATATCGATATTGAGGTGCACTTTTGATACACATCCGCTTAGCTCTGTGTTTAGAACTGATGAAACAGAGAAGAAAAAAAATTGAAGGACCAAAGAAACTGTTTAATGTACAGGAATTGTCCCTATCCATTTTCAAATTTCATAATGTTTTAAATCAGAATTAATTGTTATTCAAAATCTTCTTGAGTTTTGATGCGATACTAGATCTCTTCATCTCCAGACAAGGAATGCCTGACGTTCAACAGTCCCTCAATTGCTTTTGAAATATTAACCTCCTTTTCAGCAAAACGTAACATGATTAAATATTATTGATGTAATGATTACAGATTGGACAGGTCTTGGATATGGATCCAAATTATATCAGCACGGTATAAATAACTTGTATTATTAAAAAAAAATCCCATAACCCACATGAGTTGAAGATAGTTGAAGTATTTACGGATCAAAAAATGATAAGAGGGTTTTTTTTATCTTAAAGATATACTAGTATTGCTTAATACTTAATACCTGTTTAAAAAATAGATGTTAAAGTAAAATCTCTAATTATGATAAAAGTGACATCTACATAAATAAGCAGTTGAATTATTTAAATAACTTGTATTATTAAAAAAAAATCCCATAACACACATGAGTTGAAGATACTTGAAGTATTTACGGAGTTAGAAGTAGATGTTTCTTCTTCTTTACCTTTAATACCCAAAATTGACAAAAATATTTACTTGAAAGGAAGATGATTTTGTTTTGGTTCTTATTTATGGCTGAAGACTGCTGTCCCGTCCAGTTCAGTCCAGTAAACATATATAGTCAAGTCCTTGGAGACCTCACTTATCTTTATTTATCTTATTTTTTATTAGTTATTTTACTTACAGTACGAAGGACCGGTGCCAAAGATGGATTGGACCGTTGCTATTACTGGACTAGACCGAATAAAATTGGACTGACACAACACAAAACATTTGCAAGAGGTTGTATAGGACGTAAATACCGGGTGTCCCAAAAGTCTTGACCGGTATCTTTCATGGCGTTTTTGAGGTTTCAAAGACTTTTTATGTAAATGTTGCGTGAATAAAAGTTAATGACCGTTTTCAGAC